>NW_010540750.1:0-11153 GCF_000687285.1 Phaethon lepturus
GGATTAACGCCGCCTCAGCCAGACCCAACACGTGTATGTTTACTAAATTAATCTATTATTTTAATAATTTAACATTAAGGTGCTCATTGTTTACATATTGTTTAATAAAGCAGCATGCCATCGCGTTACATGAAGAGATCTTAGCCTATAGACAACAGCACAGATAATACAATGAGCAATTCCATACCAAAATATTTCTGATTCTAAAAACAGTTCAGTGGTGGTTTTTTGAAACGGAAATCAAGGTATTCCTCAGAGCATCATTCAGATTATTTTATCTAAGAGAGTACATGTGGAAAATTACAGTTGCAATTGTTTTCCAAATGCATCTTCAACGGGAAATTTCACTAGCAACTTCTTCTGGACACTCTGAAGAAAGCCAGTTTTTTCTTGTGTAGCTTTTCACTATTGGGTAAAAGGAAGTTGATATTTTTTATTTGCAACTCATGGACCAAATCTTTAAGAAGAGCAAATCAGAATAGTTTAACTGTTGGTGGACATCACTCTCTATGGCCATGAACTCATCTTCAGTCCCCTTAAACTTACATTTTTACACAAATAAAGTTCCATAGTAATTTCACATGAACAATATAATTGTATAAGTTTTTGCACCAGAAATTCAGTTTTAGTTCATTTGGCTACAGGTTAGTGAGATAACATGATCTCAGAGGTTTTAAATGCATGCAAATATGTATCTACCATTATCAGAATGAAATGTAACCATAATTCAGTCACTTTTGACACCATATCCCAAGATTATTAGAAGGGTTTGTCCATAACAAAATTATAAATTATTCCAATAAAATTAAAATATTTGTTCCTTCTAATTCTAATTAATTAATTCCAATTTATTTTAAGTCAGTAAAGAGACCAATTGGGTATTATAGAGCTGTAATAAATTAACATTACTAATTTTGCATACAAAAGAAGCTTTCTTCCATTTTTAAGTAGCTAGGCCAATTTATTTCAAATACATATATTTGTTTATTGGCTAAATTCACTCTGAATTCATGTAGGTACCAGATATAAATTTTCTACAAACTTCTGTTGTGTAAACTGGATTTACTTGGCTTTCAATAACAAAGTGCAAATTGCTTTAATCTAAGTCTTATATTAGAAAGATTAATACCAAAATACTATCAGGTATGCCCATGATATTAAGTTGTTGTGAAAATAGTAAAGACTTTGGGGTCAGTTTCAGCCATTTTTGAAACTGAGATTCTCAATCACCCCACCACCACTGAGTGTATTGTAATTGCCTATTTCCTTGAGTGATGTCTCATTTTTAAAGACAATAATAACCTTTTTTTCAGTCTATCCATCTTCATTTTGTGTGGGAAATTTTACTACTTATCAATTTCTAAATAAATGAAACCAATAAGGAAAAAGAAATTCAGTTTTTTGCCTGAAATCTATTGTATTTTTGTATCACAATGTTTTACGGTAAATATTGAGATATTGATGTTTGGAAGCTGTGGCAATGAGAAGTGCAGGTGCATTTGTTCACGTATAGATCTTTATAGTTCTACTACAGAAGACTCTAAGATGGCATTTATTCTCACAAAACACATTAGAAGCTATTTATATTTGTTTTACGAATATGTTTAGCTTAGCATTATTGCGCCTACACTGGTTTTGTTTTTCTTCAGGACAGGTTGTATATTGAAATATCTATTTCTGAAATTCTAGGGCATTTGGAGCTATGTGAACATTGTGTGCAAAGGAGACATTTAGACTTGATTTTGTGACATGATGTCTAATTGGTTTATAAATCATCAAATTGATAAATACCGTGAACTTTGGATTATTCTAATTATTGACTACGAATAGCTGGTTATGATCACAAGCTTCACTTACTATTGAGCTGAAAAATTGCAAGAATTCAGAACAAGTAAAACATGTATCAGAAAGCAGAAAACATTAAAATAAATACAATGTCTATTGAGATGATTGTACAAGTATGGTGATACCGAAACTAAAAGATGTAAGATCAAAAATTTAAAAGAATATTATTTGTGTTTATGTGAAGCCAAGAAATATACCTAGCAGAGGTAATAAATTTTTTCAAGCATAGATTTTGTGGTAAGGAATCTGTCATATAGCGCCATTCATTTTGTGAGTATCCTTAGGTTAAAGATGCTAGTTTATTTTACAAGGTACTGTTCTCAAAGCTTACACTACCTAGAAGACAAAAGAAAAATTAGGATGACAAGAAGAAAGGAAAATGCTTTTGAAAGCTTACAGAAAATTATCTTTTGTATTATCTTTTAGATTATTAGATTATTATGGAAAAATATGCTTTTATTAACTGTCAGAAAGTTACTGAAAACTGTGTATTCACTTACTAACAACAGTTTTGAAGTAAAACTAACAAATTATCAAATCGTATTGCTCCAACTCTTTAGCATCTGTACCACCCCAAGAAAATAATTTGACAATGGTGCAAGTTCCCTCTCTTAACTGGATTCTTAAGTCTCTGCTCACTCAAAATTCCATTTGACTTTAAGTGTGTTGATCTGATCTGAAAGAACGACAGCTGACAGACTCACGACTCCGAATACCAGTACAGATCCACGCACTTCTGCTGGGTTTACAAGCCCTACTTCTCATTTTAGTCTCTACTTTGGGAAATCTCCTATGATTTTCCAGGGTCCATCTCTTCAGCCGTATGGCATACTACCATTTTTTCCTTGTGCTTTGGTTTACATTGTTTTAGCCAGAATGGTTTTATGTTAAAGGATATGTTGTAATATGCATGTACAAACAAGCGTGGAGAAACATACAGTTTCTGACAGATGTAAAAATTCAAGACATTTGTTTTAATAAAAAAAAACATTAGTCAATTATCTTTCCATGAAAGTGTTGATAACTAAGTTAGTTTTAACCCACTTCATAATAAAAAATAAACAAGATGCACTGCTGAGTGTTTCTTGGAGAAAACTTTGTGTCACTTTCTCCAGTGACACAATTCTTGACCCTGTCACTGTTTTCTGATTTCCATTGTTGAAACAGACAATTGTGGACTTTCAGGCAGAAGAAAACTTGACTGCACTCAGGTTGATCTGTTGCATTAAGGAGCGGTCAGGTCTGACTGTTTGCTTCAGAATCTTGTCCTCACATTATTGTGCTCACTCTTCAGCAAGCAGTTCAGTACGTCGCAGTAGCAGAAGTGTTTCGCAGTTACCATAGCATTGTGGTAGCACTGTAGTTACTGTATGACTGTAGTGGCAAGTTGTAGTTACTATATTCACCTTTAGTTGATTGTTGATTATGTGACAGCATTGTCCTAAGAACAAGAATTTTTAATACTTTTCAGAAGAATTCATAACTTTGCTAATTATAAATTCGTGAATGCTAGGTTTGTGAGAAGGGTGAAGAAATACTTGACAAGAACTTTTAAATAAAATGTAAGAAACAAAATGGATGAAAGCAGTTAATATTATTAAATTAATATTAAATAATATTAAATAAATTAATATTATTAAAATAAGGTTCATGATCCATTGGACTTGTGATGAATGATGAACAGCTTTGTTAATTTACAGACTTGTTTCAAATTTTAAATTACATTTAATACAATCAGAAATTGAACTCTGTTCATTAATATTTCATTAAAAATTAAATGCAATCAAGACACTTAGACTTTTGGACATTTTAAATTAAATTTTTAAATAAACATTTTAGATCGCTACATCAACCTATTCAAAAATTGACACATACCGCCTGTGTGAATGAAGAAGGGAAAAGCTACACAACCAAGGTTAGTAATAAACGCATTACAGGCATTGCTAATGTGGGGGCTAGATCAGTCTTAGCTTTTCCTCTCCAGCCAGCAAACATACTGATGGTAGATTAAGTTTGCTAACATCACCTCTGATGAAATAGATGTTCTATATCAATATCACATAAATCTTAATAGGCATATATGCTACGAGGCTGTACCTTATACATAGTTATTCACAGCAGGGTTTTCCTAGTGGTCTTTCAAACTATTCCATCTAAGTCATTAAAAATTTACCTAAGATAGCACAGCAAATACCACTACTCACTTAAAATAATGAACTGCAAAACAGTCGGTTTACTAAAACTTTTAGATTCATTTTATGTAGCTGATGATGCACATTCTCTTTTTCTAAACACTTTAAATATGTAAGATAAGACTATGTAGCAGCTTATAGTCTAAATCATATTATATAAACTGTCAGTTTATGCATTCACGTATATCTGATGCAAGTATTACTTAAGAAAGCAGTGATTTACATTTGCTATTACATGAGTCCCTAAATTGTCGTTTTGAATTGTTTAAAGTCACAGACCAACATTAATTTGTACCATTAGAAATTATTTTTCCGTAAATAGTGTGTGAAAATATGAGTTTCATTCCATGACAACAAATTTCAGAAGTTTAAATAGAAAACATGTCCGATAGATAGTCAATCTCTTCCTCATTTAACCTTTTGATCATCCTCTGTTGCAGACACAACATTGCTGTGTCCAAAACCTGAAGAGCAATTTGCAGCACTGAGCTCCTCGTGTTTTCGTCCTCTCTGTACAAGCCACACCACCATTAGCCAAAAATTAATTCAAAAGAAGTTGCTTCTGCAGTAATCATCTTTACTAAAGGATCCTGAGCTTAGTAGCTCTTTTTCTGTTCCCATATTTCACCTTTAGTGATGCTTTAGAAACAGCAGAATTCCTTTTCATAAACATCTGATACAGCTGCTGCATCCTCTACCACTTACCATGTGTTTGAGAGAAGTGCCTCTATTTACCACCCAAATCACACTGTGCAGCAAGCCTAAATGCTCCTGCCAAATGAATGTTTTTCCTCTTTCATTGACAATGAAAATACACACATGTGTAAGGAAATACGTAAGATTTATCTGTTTAAACATGGAGCTGTACTTAATGCTTTTGTTCTCCATAGATGCATCAAGAATACTTGTGTGTATATATATAAATATATGCTTACAAATATAATCTATATTCCAAAATACTTATATTTAAATAAGTTTTAAATCACACATATAGATATAGGCTTGCACATACACACAAACACCCACACACTGGCACACAATTATTTTAATTGAAGCAGTAAAAGGAACTTGAGGTTAAAGCATTGATTTGTCCAAATGCTGGCAGAACTACATGCAACCAGCTTTACATTCTATACATAAAAGCACATATTTCTAAGAACTTGTATGTTGAAGCTGCAGTAAGAAACATGACCTGAAGAGCGTGGGTTCCAAAGGGCTTTAAATCAACAAGAGAAATAGAGGAAGGCGTGGGCTTCTGGAGACTAAACTCTTTCTTCTGACTTGCTCTAGAATGCAAATACATAAAACCAAATATAAATTCTTTAAAAAAGACGTGTAAAGGAATAAACAGTTAAGTTGAATGCCCCCTGCCAAACTATAACAGATGTGAGAGGTAGGAGAACTTTCCAAGAAGCGCACAAGTCTATCAGTGCACAGCATTCCCTTGTCTCAGTCTCCACACACTTTGAAAGATTTCCCTAAGGTTTTGCTGGTATTTTCTTATTCCTAAGAAAGCACTAAGCTTTCATGACAGAAATGAAAGAAAAATACAAAGACTGAGAGAAAATGGGTTGTGCAAAATGAGACAACAAGCATAGTAACTCTCCCTGGATTAAGAGATTTTAGTGTGGGAAAGACAAAAAATAATCCCTAGTGAATATTTAATGCTCTGAGAAAATACTTTTCAGATGTTCAACTTCAAATGTCCAGAGAATAAAAGATACCTTTCAATAAGAAACACTTTGGCATTAACTGAAAAAGTTAGAGCTAGTCTGTCATTAACAGCTGCTCCAGATGTTCCTGTATGCTTTAAACATAAGAAAATTTTGCATGAATTAAGAGGGATAAGAGGGGTTTTCCTGTCATAACTACTGAGCACAACCTTTGAAGTCACCAACATAACTAAGGAACAAGCTCAAGGACTCCAAGAAGACATACCAATGTTGTGGATGGCTACCATATCCCATATAACTTGTTTGATGGTCCAGCCTTTCAGTCATCAACTGGTATCAGTGACAGTAATGTTAATAACAGGTAGCGTGATATAGAATAACAATAACATTTTTGAAAGGAATGTAATTTGTTTCACTTCTGAAAAGAAGCAAGACCCTTGACTAAATGCTGCCTGAACCATGAAATACTTTGGTTCCTGAAAAAAAATGCAGACAAATCACCAGATTTAATGACATTTGATTATCCTACATCTAAGTATTCATAAGGTTAGTTTCAGAGATAAAACATTAAATCCTATATGATATTTACGGCTTAAAAACAGAATGAGGAGTAAACCTGCAGGATGAATCTGATCCTCCCTTAACATGTGAAAATTATTTTTTCATAACCCTACATCATCTTAAATTTAACCATGAAAGAATATCTTTCTGCAAGAAGCAACAGGTTTGCAACTGCATTATCTTATTTAAGATTCCAAGTGTTGTCATACTACCCTAATCATAGGTGAAATTCTATGGGACTTTTCTAAAAATTACACAATTATATGACAGACTCATGATATTAAAACAGCTCTTCAGGAGAGATTTGTTACTTAAATCTGTGGGGTATTATGAGAATATTTTATTTGAAAATCATGCAGGAAACTTACTTAAAAAAATCAGAATAAACCAAACCTGCTGTGTTTTTAGACATTTTCTTCTGATCTTGCTAACCTTGATGATAATTTACATTTTGCATACTTGAATTGTAAGTTCTGAGGATAACTCAATAATTATCTTTCTCAAATCCTCTTAAAATTTTATTTCATTGTTGCGATTTCATGCATAAGTTCAGACTTCAATGAAAACCATGCACGATTTTATTAAAATATTCAAAATCTCACTTTAAGCGCTGTTTTCAGTGTCTCAACATAATAAAGCAGTTGTAAAATGGTATGTTAATCTCAGAATGAAGTTGTGAAAAGGCAGGTCACCCCTATTTTAAGTTCTCCTCATTACTCAAAACAGGGAAGAATAACTGTGATTCACTGCAGTGAGTATTTAGGTTAATTCACTGGTTTCTTTAAAGTTATGTCTATCAGAAGAATCAGTATGGATATTCTCCTGTTGCTCCAAGAAAACCAAGAGTTGCTTTGATGACTGTGATAATTTTGCAATTGTCACCATTTTGTTTCAGCACAATTACTTTGGTGTTACAAGACTTTATTAAAAACACTCTAAATCTGGTCATACTAATTGCAAAAGTAAACTACCTTTTGCATTGAAATTTGGCTTTAATACAATACTATGAAAACAGACTTCAGAACTAGCTGAAGACCCAATGTTACCCCAACCTCCCAAAAGTATATGGTCAATTGCTGAAGGTATTTAAGAAGTCACAGGGATGAGTGCTTAGTCTGACTGAAGGAGTGATTCTTATTCCTTTCTGTCCATTCCATCTCTGATCTGGCATGTTCCAGCATCAGTGTCAAGACAAAAGTCCATTGTTTAAATGGAAAAACACAAAATCCCATTAAAGTACCACACTTCATTGGCAAGGATATCAGATAGTCCTATAGTATAAAATCCAGTGAAAAACTTAGTCTTATACGGCTCTCAGGTTTTAGTGAATTAATCTATTTTTATTCTTTCTGAAAATCTAAAATTTTTCACAGTTTCATCACATTTTAGGGACTCATTCTGAAAACAGCTCATATTGTTATTTTTGGCTTTCTTTTTAAAATATCATAAAATAATATGTAATATATTATAATTTTAATGTAGTTACCAGGATATATACAACATTGTAATATTAATTTTTATTAATTTATCACATTAAGTTAGAATATTAGCTTATTCTCTTTATACAGCAAGAGATCTGTGTTCGAATAACTCAGCTGTCATGTTTTATGTGTTAGCAGCTTTTCAGTCTTAAAACTACTTAAAAGTTAGCTACTTCAAAGCAGAATGACAGAAGAGCAGTCCATAGCTGAGCAACGAGGCATGATTCTGCCAATTTACTCATTCAAGAAAACCTATCTTGCATGAACAGTGCAATTTGAATTAATTGTACTATTTTTTATGTTAGTAAGGATCAGGAATCTGAACAAATGTTATAAAACTAAAACTACACAAGTGCTATAAAACTAGACTTACATGCACCTGTTGTCAAAGTCATTTTATCAAGAAGGTTGAACATGGACTGACTATGGAAGTAAAATGTGTTAGTTTCTAAAAAATAAAGCATTACACTAGAACTAAATTGGACTAATTCCTAGAAAAATATGTAGGAACATTATGTTGTGTTTCAACCTGTTTATATACCACAAGTAAAATCTTAGAATCACAGACCGGTTTGGGTTGGAAGGGACCTCTCCAGGCCACCCAGCCCAGCCCCGGCCATGAGCAGGGACATCCCCAACCAGAGCAGGTTGCCCAGAGCCCCATCCAGCCTGACCCGGGGGGTTCCCAGGGACGGGGCACCCACCACCTCTCTGGGCAGCCTGGGCCAGGGCTTCCCCACCCTCCTCACAAAAAATGTCTTCCTTAGATCTAGCCTAAATCTACCCTCTTTGAGTTGAAAAGCATTACCCTTGTCCTGTCACTACAGGCCCTGCTAACAAGTCTGTCCCCATCTTTCTTCTAAGCCCCCTTTAAGTCCTGTCAGGCTGCAACAAGGTCTCCCCGGAGCTTTCTCTTCTCCAGGCTAAATAGACCCAACTCTCTCAACCTTTCAAGTAATCCATCGCTAGTTTAAAATAAACTAAAATATTGTACTGTAGAGAAAATAGTAAGAAGGGGGCTGTCTTCAGGGCATTAAAAAAGTTGTAAGATGGTTTCCACAGCAACTACGACATTACACGCCAATATAATTTCAGGACTCTTGAATTTATTTATTTATTTGTGCCTGCAGCTTTGCCTCTGGCATAAACCTTTGCAACCAAGTTGAAGCATATGATACATGTCATGCATCCTTTTTTTCACTGCCAAATCTAGATCTGACCAGCCAGCTAAAAAGGGAGAATTCTCACAGCTGAAAGAAGAGGGGAAAAAAGAAAAAGCTTACTGTCATGCTTTCATCTACAAAGAGATGGATGCAAAAGTGAACTTCCAGTTTTCAGAACACAGGGTTTTAGCTTGCATGCTAGGCTTAGGAAAAATCCACAGTGGCTTAGTTTAAACTTCATGTAGTGGATTTCTTGTTTTACATGTGAGTGAAGGTTGTTACAAAATGACTGCTTCAGGAATCAAACTGTTCTGGAATGCAGAAAATACAGAAACAGCAATATATGGACAAAAAGAAAGGCTGTGGAGAATACCTGCTGCAAGTCCTGCTAAGGTCTGCAAGGCCTCAGAAATAAATTCTGATTATTTGCTATATCTTCTGTGGAGATAAATCTGTATGAACTTGAATAAAGTAGAAATAACAGACTATTCTTTTTAAGGGAACAGTGATCTTTACTGCTTCTCTTGAGTTCCTGAGGTGATAGGGGAAAGAAGAATTCAAGGAGGAACCTTGATTTCTTTACATGAAGCTGGGTGTGGAAAAGTTTGCTAGAAAGTAAAAGCAGAACTCAACTGGGTGCTGAAACTAGAATTACACAGATATAGAGGTTTGGGGGTTTTTTAATGAATAATAACATATATATGTTTCTTCATGTAGATGGTGAGAGACAATTCAGAATAGAATAAATAAATCAGAAAGAAATACAACAGAAAGCTTAGGCCTAGACTACATGAACTTTTCCTAAGAAATATAAAGTTCCTGTATTCATCTTTTATTTTTATGTCTACCTACCTACTACCGTCTATGTACTTTTTACTCCTGTTTTGTGTATTTCAGTTTAAGTTACTGTCACGGTCCAAATGATAGAGACTTTGGCATAGCATTTTATGTTCATCAACAAGACACTGAAATAAATTGCATGGATTCTGAAATACTGAATGTGATGGCAATGTAATGTCAATCCTGTGCAGGGCCCGTCTTTACAAACTGCGAAGCTTCAGCTATCTCACGGTGGAACGGGAGAAATACATGTAACTGTGGTAATTGTGTGAAAAAGCCAGTCTTTCCACTAGCAACTGTTAACCCTTCTCTTTTAACTAGCTAGGAAGATAGGAGGATATGATAGCCCAAAGGAATCAAAACCTTTATATTTATAGTACTAAATATTTATATTTAGTATTTTTGACTTTGTAAAATCGGAAAGAACTCAACTTACAGAATGAGAAATGAATGCAGTCAGGATTTTATTGAGGAGGAAGTCACCTGGGGTGGTTAGGATGAAATTATGCCCCGGCTTGTTGTTGAAAAGACAGCAATGAGGATTAATGCGCCAGTCGCTGCTATTCCTGGTTTATCTTTATATCTTCTGCCTATCCCTTCTCTGCAAGAGTCCTGAGGTTTGATATATTTTTTAGACTTATTACACAAATGACACATCCTGGTTTCTTTCTCAGCTTCTTTTAGTTGAAATAACAAAAAATCTTTAATTGTTAAAGAACAGGGTAAATTTATCTATTTATAATGTCTATAAAAACACAGATTATCACAAGGGACATAGGAATTTGTTCGAACTGCTGTGCCAAAAGATACTGTGTTTCCTCTTGTGAGAAGAGGCTATTTATTTGGGGAGCAGCCCAGCATTTCTTCCTGAGTATTATGAAGGCAATGCATGCTGACAATTTTGTTACGTGTTTCTGTGGTAGTCAGACTTTCATGACTTCTTGTGGTACCAGCACTGTTGTGCAAAGTCCAGACAAAGGCAGATAAAGCATCCTCACCATCTTTTTTGTGCAGTGCCCCTTAAATACGTTGTTGTCATTCAGTATCAGATGCTCCAGTTGGAACAGTCTCTCTTGGATTCTTGGTTAATCACAAATTACATTATGAGTTAGACTCTCTTTTCCCTTCCTGCTCCTCCCCTTAGTTGTTTGTTAACTTTTAACCTTTTGAAAGTTCTTTATTCTTCACAATGTAGATCGCAGTAGTGCCCAAAACAGTCAGGTGCTTGTAAAAAATAGGGAAACGTGCAGAAATCTAATCTTGCACCTCAATATTCATTTGCCTCTCATGAAATGTTAAGGTCAAAGCAATGTCAGAATTGATTTTTAACATGTCAGTGAAGATACATAGTTATAAATGCCTCCTTAACTGCATATCAGTGTGGGCTGACGTTGGCTG
>NW_010540751.1:0-9253 GCF_000687285.1 Phaethon lepturus
TTCTGTGATTCTGTTGCGTGCAAGTCTGGAGACCACCCACTGTTCCTAAACACAGGGATTTCAAATCATTTGTAACCAGGAGAGACTTTGGATTAAGTTTGCCAGAAATCTAGTAGGAACCAACATAAGAGTCCCTCGTTATTGGTCAACCAATTCAGCTTTTTGAATCAACGTAGCCTAGGAGTTTCTAATCCCTCTGGTGATAGTTGTCTGCCTTCTAATTTTAGTCTCTTTAGATTTGCAGTTACTTGTAAAGCACAATAGACCAGTGGAAAAAAATCTGCATTTTAAAATAGTTTTTGAAGAACAGTGTAGGCATGAGTCATACCTTGTCCCTGCAGGCCATAAAAAAGCAATCAACAGTTAGCTAGGAAGAAGTGTGTTTAAACTTTGTTCTTGCCATTTTAAATCACTTTATTCAAAAGCATGAATAAGTCCATTAAGTTTGTTTTTATCAAATTTTAATAAGGAAATACATTTATACAAGCAACAAATGAGTTCTTCCCAGAATTTTCTTTTTAATCGAATATTCCTAAACCTTGTCTATGATTTTACAAGAGACAAAAGTGAGCATTTTCAAATCTTGTCCCAGGGGGGAATGCAGCTAACAACCAGGACTGTATTTAAATAACTGCACAGAGATTTAAATTTAGGTTGATAAGTGAATGATCCAGTCAGTGGCTTGTAGCACATTTTGTTGGAGGTAAGATAGTAAAACGGGGATTCTTCAGATCTGGGTGGTTTTCAATGCGCTAGTTTGTTCTGCATAGGGAATTAGATTAAAGGGATGGGACCACACGATGTGCGAAGCTCATATTGAAGGTTAAATTACAAGGAATCTAATGGTACTCTGCGCTTCAATTTTTGCCAACTTTCTGATCAGAAAACTGAGACTTCTGCTAAATACCAGACTGCAGACTGATGTTCTCGTACTCCTCCCTCCCGCTTCCCTTTCCCACTTCCATTCGGTTTCTCCCTGTCGCATCAGCAGGCCCACGATGAATAGCAGGATTTCTTTTTCAATTTCTGTGAGAAAGAGTGGTATATATAAACCAGTTTGGCACTGGTTGAATATTAAAGATGGAATATGATAATAAAAGGAAAGTGGGCAAAAAAACCCCTAGAGATTTGTCAGAACATCGCTGGCATCGCTTTAGCAATCTCACAGCTAATAACGTGCTTTAGCAGTTGCTTTCAGCACAAGAGAAGGAACAGGAATTAGGACATACGTTTGCACAGGCTTTATTGCAGCATCTTTAATCCCTCTTCTCATGTACTGATTTCAAATAATAGTTTGTAATATTTTGCGTCTTTCTAGAATATTAAAGTAGTTTAAGATGCAAAGAATGAACTTCCCACACAGCTGTCCACATTGGTGACTTGGACTATTCCTAGACATTTTGCTCTGTAGTATTTCATTGGTTTAATTTTTTGGTAAATCAGTAACATTAAATGGGCTATGTTTCCTTCAGTAATTGGATTTGTGAAATACTAAGAGTCTCCATAACATTACAAACTTTAAAACCATGGTTGTCATCTAATTTTGTGGTTACAAGTGAATGAAACAGCAAGCCAAAAATTCCTGAAATCTGTAATTTGCTCCATCCTGTCTGTAAATAAAGAAACTGTAAGTTTCAAACCCCGGGAATTTAGTTAACTGACTTGCTATTTGTCCCACAATGAATGGATTGGTTTAGGGAGTGCATCAGTTGCATCACACTGAACTGGCAAGTTGACAGAAGTTTTGGAGAAATGGTTAAATATGCAATGTCTGAAGTTATATAAAGTTTTCTTGAGGGTAGAAATGGGGGTTTTTGACATGTAATTTTTTTAATTCAAGTATAACATTATAGCTTGATAAAGGGAGTATAAGCTTTTACTAACAAAATGGTTTCCCAAAAGATGTTTAGACACAACAGTGGAGAGGTATGGCCATTTTCTTTTTTATGGTGTGGTTCTTAGGTTTCATACAGGTAACACTATTGGAAAGTATCTCTGAAACACTGTGAAATGTGCCACCTTGTTTCATAAATTCCGCATTCTATGAGAGAGCTCTGTTAAAAGTATCTGTTCTGGACTCGAATGTATTAGAGGTATCTATCCCTAATCTTACCTAAATAATGCTAGATTCAGTTTGAAAAAATTGATTAGCAATTCTCATCTGTCTCGTCTTGATGAGGGACTACTTAATTATGCAGTGCTATGTTTCTTGTAGAGGCTGGCAAGCGTGTTGTATGGTTCCTGGACTGGAAGCACCTGTTCAGGGAAGAGTTTGTTTAGATGGGGCAGGTTTGCTGGCCCTGCTCGCTCTGCCTGTAGCCCCTTTTGACATGAAATTGCACAGCGTAAGGTTAATGACAGTGGGTTAGGAAGGCTTCAAAGCATCTGGTGTGACCCCAGCATGCCTGGCATTCCTTTCTGCTGTGCAAAGGTTTGGCACCGATTCCCCCTGTGGCTGGAAGAATGTACTCTGGAGAAACCAGCTCACGTCGTGGCTCCCCCAGGCCTCTGGAGAGGGGAGAGTTGTCATGGCAATAAATCATAAGGGTTCATAGAAGACGAGTAAATCCCCTTCTCTGTGCTCTACTGTAAGCATGGGTTGTGGTGGGAAAAGGAAGCTGGATCAAGCAGGTATAATGTGTAATTGTCCCCTCTCCAATCACCACTGTCACTTAGTGGTAGGGCAGAGGGTGTGTTGTGGAAAAATGACCATTTGTGTGTGCCAGGGGATACTTTGGGCTGCGAGGAGTCTGTGTCCCACCAGGTCATAGCGCTGACCAGACTGACCTGCACCCTTCCCCTGGAGTCACCAAGCATGCTGCAGCCAAAGGCAACATGGGCAGAGCTGGATCTTCCCTATAGTGGCTGCTTCTAGCTGCTCCGCAGATGTGGCCAAGTATGGGGGGAAAAAGCCAAATATCCTTTATGTCCTGCAGTCCAGACACCCCCCACTTGTTGATACTTGGACATTGTATAGAAAAATGCTTCCCCTCAATTCCAGGGAAGGAGAAAACATGGAAGAAGATGGAAAAGGAAAGGAGTAATAAGGTGGGACAATACATCTTGTTAGACTGAGATGCCATGGAGAGGGCAGGGGGGAGGAAGCTAACGCAGAATTGCTGGGTCAGGAGATTGATACAGGGAGCAGAGGGGATGGAGGACCCTGGGGCTGGTGATTACAGAGGAGTGAGGATGAGGAAGAGACAAGGGGAGCCCAGGAGATTCATACACATTCAACAGCACAAACTTTTCTCCAAAGCTGAGATTCATGGGTCCTATCCTTCTGTCCCATCAGCAGGCTGCCCTGAAACTTACTGGTACGTCACGTTTCACCTTCCTGTAGGGCTCTTGCACCAAGGGTGGGATCCTGCTGTTTTCCTCACCGCTGGTTACCTGCAGCGGTGGGGCATCACCCGGGGGCTCAGGCTGTTCCATGCCACTGGCACGCCAGACAGGGAGTCCCTGTGTTGGCAGGTGATGGAGGGGAAATTAAATTCCCTTGACGTTATAAAATCCTGCCAGGATACCATACCTAAAATGTTTGCAAGTTTGCCTTTGCAAACTTGATGCGTGTGCATAAGTGGGAAACGATGTATCTTAAATTACAACCTCAGATGCTGTTTTTCCCACAGAATCTGTGTTTTATTTAGTATGTACCATGCACAAGGCTGTCTTTGTAAGTAGCTTTTTAGGAGTAAAAGCATCTTACACCTGTCATTTCAAACTCCTTTGAATGCTTGGTTTTGTAACCTTTATAGTCCCTTTCGGTAATGCAGGTAGGAAAAGAGATTGGACATTTTTAATAGTTTTTTCTTCAAATTCTTCCTAAATCCTTCTGGTATAATCTATAATTCCAGGAATTCTTCTGTCTGTAGCCTAAAGGCTAACCCTTTATCATTCTCACGTACCACAAATGAGGGACATAAACCATTTTGTAAATAGATTTCTATAGATTATATCAGATAAATAAGCACTTCTATTGGCAATTAAAATTAATCTATCTCCAAAGAAAATAAAAGTGGAAAACTTAAAACAGGCAGCAGATACCAGTGCTCTACTTGTATTCAGTGCGAAGGACAGACATTTTTGGAATGCCTTCCAAGTCCAAGCAGACTTTTCTTTTTCTGTACAAAGGTGATTTCCCAACCTGCTTCTATTTTGAGTGAAAACAGTTTGACCACTGGTGTTCAAAGGCAAAAATGCATGCTTCACCAATTTGTAAATGTTCTTGTCAATATAAACAAAACCAACTCATCTCTGTGGTTGAAATATTGAAAAAAGGACCTGCTCCCTATTAGAAGTGATGGGGGTTTTTTTGGTATTGTGCTTATCGTCTGTTGATCAGCAAGAAGGGCTTGTGCTTTGTGCGTCTATGGTAGGATTTAAGAACAGTCTGAAGTGCATGGTTTTCTAACTTCATGGACTACGTCAAAGGCAGAATCTGTAAAATGACTATAATAGGACTGTAAGATAAAATTACTAAAAGTTGAGCCCGGGGTGGTATTTTAGAAAGCGACTATATAAGCTCCCAAAGAGTAAGGTGTGGGCTGTCATCTTTGTATTGCCCCGAACTGAGTACCCCGTGCCCAAGTGGCGCCTGGCTGCTGGCGTGGCAGTCGCTGCCCTTGGCTTCGGTGGCGCGTAAGGCTACCCGGGAGAAGAGCGGGCCAAGGGAGGAACCCGGATGGGATGTGCGCTGCCCGCTTCCTCCACAGAGCAAGCGTGGGTGCCAGCGGGTTGCAGGGGCTGTTCAGCGGGGCAGGGTGACACCAGGCTGGCTGGCCCCAGCAACCTGCGCGGTGGCCCTCGGGCTTGCGCAGGACGTAGCGCTCAAGGTCGTCTCTTCGGGAAATTTAGGAATGTACTTTGGTCTCTGAAGCAACTGCTGCTGCGTCTCGGACAGAAGCACAGCCCTGTTCAATGTGAACTTGAGCGATTAGCACAGCTATTACTGCATCTATAAATAGAATTCATCTTACAATATATTAAGTTTAATGATATAATAAATAGATTACAGTTAACTTTAATAGGAGCACAATGAATGGAGACGCAGTTCTTATGAAGGTGTGCAGCCATTAGTGAATGTTTTGCAAGATGCATTATATGTAATACCACCTTCTTCTTTTGAAAAATGAATAATGTAACAATAGTGTGTAGAAACAAAACACAAAAAAACCCAACTCGTAATGTTCCTGTTGCACAGAAAGCAGTCAAGTAGGTGAAAGTGCAAGTTGCATTAGCAACCTTAACTCTGCTCCTTATGAATATGCATTGTGAAAAATGTTTATTATATGACAATATTGCTAGTTTTAAAACAAACCATACAAGATTTCTCTGTAAGAAACTTGCATGTGGTTACTGTCACAGGGAATTAAAAGCAACGTGAAGCCTAGCTCTACTGATGTTTTTGTTTTCATTTATCTTTTTCTTTAACAAGAAAAAAAAAATGCTTTGTGAAAGAAGTGGTTTAGGTTGTTTCTCTTCCCCACCCCCAACAGTGAAATAATATACGGATAAGCTCCCTGGAGTTTTAATGTGACATGTTTAAGGAAGGTTGACATTATACCCCCTGCCTGTGGGTCACCTTGTTGTGCTTGTTTTATGGTAAAACTTTAATATTTGAGTGTCCATTTCCATTTGACAGAGACTTAAAGTATGTTTTTCAATGCACATAAGTTGCTCTGTGGTACTAATACAGCCCCCTGGGTTGGGAGGACAAAGCGTAAACCCCAGTTCCTTGCCACTTCACCTAAGGCTGTACTTTGCAAGCGTTTAAGGTAGCTCTTCTGGGGGCTTGGGAAAGTTAAAAAGGAGAGCAGCCTGTACCTCCTTCTGTGCTGGCACAGACATCTGTGTGGCCGTGTGGTGAGGAAGATGGGGAACTGACCTGGCTGAAAAATAGCTCAGCAAAAAAAGTGTCCCTAGGTCACTTGCCACCCCAGTTGACCACACAGCTGTACAACGAAGGCTGTGGTGGCACACCTGAGAAGGTGGCGCAAGGCAGAAATGAATGGCCAAGGGCAGCTGCAGGTGCAGGGACTGCTTTTTTATTTTTTTCAGTGGCTATGCTGGCTTAAATGCACATTAAACTATAGTTGAGAGTGATGCCTCCAGGTGTAAATAATAGGCTTATGTTCTCTGTGTGGGACACTCGGGTCACAGTTCCTCATACCTATTTCTCAGTGGTGTAGCTGGCTCGAGAAGTTTGTGCCCTGCCTGTGAATTGCTCATTTGCTTCTGCTGGCTCAGTTGTTTGTGAAGGCATGGTGGAAAATTAAACCAGTAACTGGTTCTAAAACAAACAAACAAAAAACCCAAAACAAAAAAAACCCAATTGAAAGCAAAAACCCAACAGAAAAAACTTAAAACTCTCCTCACCCCACATCAGTTTACTGAGTATTTCTACAGATAGTTGTTCCTGTAGAAATAAGGGCGAGAGCCATTTAGGGATGGGAATGAGCAGGTGAGACTGGGGGCATCTTTAAGCTGGTGTTGCCACCAAGAAACAGTACATGGAACTGCCCCCGTCATAAACAGGTGTATGACAGCTTTGGCTGTACTCCTTTAAACTAACCTAAGCATCGAAGCATATGTCGCAAGTTCTGTGCCCAGCTACAGGCAATCAACAGAGAGGACAGAAGTATGACCTTCAGAGGGGAGTTCTGCTCTGCTGGAGACATGGTGATGCCATATTACATTAAGCCTGTCTTCGCAATCTCCCCGCTCTTAAAACATAATCTGAAGTTTATTCTAAATATCCAGTGCTGAAGTCTGTTACATACACTTTATGTATAAAACCTTTTCAAAGCTATTTTTGCGGCCATTAACTAGCACACCTTTTGAACCCTAGCACATTATATTTAAAACTTAATATTTTTTTAAAGGCAAATGTTAAAAGGAAGTGGTTTATGGGAAATCTCTGCTATAAAAATGGCATTTATAGTCAAAGTTCATACTATGTCAATAATATCAGGATTTATTAATAAATATCAATGTGATTTTTCAGTTGCTATCTATGCCATTTCCTTCTCTGCAAAAACAAAACTTGGAGACTATTTACAATTTTGTTTAACTACCGTACCTTACTTTGCATGGAAATAAAGTATAAAGTAAGTGAAATTTCATTCTGAAAGCAGTCTTCAAAATGCTTTGCCAAGAAAAATTTTATACAATTAGCAAAACAATCCAGTAGCACCTATCATGCTTTGTAGTATGTATTCTCCACTCCATTTAAGTAAGCTTTAGAAAACTTTGTGCAATTTACTGTAGTGCCTCTGTGTGTCCTTCTTCCCATAATAGTTCCTGTTGCTTTCTCTACTTCATCCCAAACCTTAAGTTCATCAATACTGCAAAAATGTGTCATCAGTAAGCAACTGATCAGTGCACATTGCCATGTGCAGGATTGTGTTTGACTTGTACTACAGGAAGAAATTTTCAAGCTTATGTTCTTGTGTAACTGTGTTGAGGCAAACATGCTGGAGTGAGACCTCTCTAAGCCTGCTGCAGGCATTGTAAGTAAATTGAGTAGAAATTCCTCCATCTAAACTGCTTCCAGGGAGCCAAGTTGCACTTGTTCTTTCTTCATACTTGGAGCATAGCAGCTGTTGGTCACAAACTGGTGCACTTAAATTCATTTCTTCAAGCCTGTTCTGTAGCATCAATACTAATTGTATATTCTACACAAATACAGTTACACCTGTGAGATAAGGTGCATCGTATGCTGTGCCCTTGAACCTTGCCCGCTACCCAAATATCACTTTTCCTTAATTGGTCAGTGTCCTAAAACTTTGTCTCACCCTGTCTGCATGTATGGAATTTACCCATTAAATCATTCCAGCTCAGTACCTAGGATGCACACTAATAAATCTCTAATTAGCAACAGCCTTAAGGTCACTGCCTAGCCCAAACTGAACCAGGAGAAAGCATGAGAATATGGGATTTCCAAGATCCCAGTGGGTCACTTGTTTCATTTCATAACGCGTTCAAAAAGAACAAGATCTGACAATAACAGCGGTGCCCTTTTGTAGAGGAAAGGCCTGCCCTGAATTACTTTGGAACATATTTAACATTTGCTATCGTATGGGATTTTTTTCTCCTCTTCTAAGACTTTATACAAGCTGGACTCTAGCATCTGCCTTTCTCATTGACTGAGTGGAGAACTTAAGCTTTTAAATGTAGGTGTGCTAAGCTAAGCTGTAGTTAAATGTCTAAAGCAGATGGCAGAAGAAGCTCTCTGTGGGGCCAGATTCTTGCCTGAATGGGAGCATTTGGCAAATTAAATGAAGGATGTGGCTGGACGAAGAGGTCGAATATAGAAGACAAAGCGCTGGCTGCTGCAGCTGCCCAAACTAGATTACCAATTAGAAGGGAAGTGTTTAAAACCTAAGTGGGTCCAAGTTTGAGAAAGGGAAAAATAACTAAGCGTGACTGTCCTTCCTTGGTTGTCTTTGCTGTCTCCAGGGTAAATGTTGTGCAGCGAAGGATTTGGCCCCACTCGATGGGGGCTTTTGGTTTCCCAGGTGGAAAAAATCACAATCCTATTTGACAACACACAAAAATCCCTCTGCAATGTTTCTAAAGGAGTCAGTCTGCTAAATGTGCAGAGTACACAGAATCCCGTCTGGCACCGTCTTGAATGATGCATTTACCAATATTAATGGAGATACACAACCATATTGCTCCACAGCTCCTCCTGCACACAGTATGCTCTGAACGCCCATAGGCGTATGTGAAATGCCAATTACGGTTAAGCACCAGTGTACTTCCAAAATGCTGACTGGACATTACCATGGCCAGACCATCCTGTGGTCTCTCCACTCAAAAATGTTTCTCCAACAAAAAAAAAAAAAACCCACAAAAATGTTGTTTCTTTGGTCTGTTGCACTGTAGTCTCCGTTCTTCTGGGGATTATATAGCTCTGCGGGTGATTTCTGTAATTCATTCTAGTCTTTCATTAGAAGTAATAGATGGTCTTAATTACAGCATGCCACATGACAAACTGGTAAAGGTGCTGGAAATGTTGCCAACAGGAAAAGAATTGGATGGTGTGAATTTTTATTAATTAAGAGCTGGCAGGACCGACGGGAAGTAAGATTGGACTTGTGTCCACTGGAAACTATGTAATTTTGGTGTAGACATTTTTCTAAATGTCATGAGTTGTATGCTGTTTGTGGTTTTAAAAACTTGAAAAACTATCTTCAGCTTAAACAAAATAAAACCAACCTTTGAAGTTCAATATATATCAAATAGGGAA
>NW_010540751.1:9284-12223 GCF_000687285.1 Phaethon lepturus
CTTTTTATTTTTCTCTTAACATTGTGTTATAAACTACAGTCTTCCTCAATGTACCTTAATTTGTGATGGTCATTTACTTTATCCCATTAAGTAAGTATTCTTAGAGCATATTAAATTACTGCAATAAATATTATTACAAATGTCAGTAGAGAAGTAAATGAATGCATCATCTCTGCTACTTGCTGTCAGGCCCTCGAAAGCATCTGAGGGGCTGTGGGGTCCTGTTCCTCCACCGCTGTATTTCCCAGGAGGGTGCGGAGTGAGGCTGCGTGACCTGCAGCACTGCGCAGTCTGCCCGGCTTGGGCAGTTCCCCACTACTTTTGCAAAGCCTTAAGTAATTTTGTACAATTGAGAGTGTGGTGTATTCATGACACTATACTTTGCTGGGGACAGCGGAGTTCTGAAAGTTAAGGGAGAGAGAGAGAGAAAGTGCTTTCTAGATGGTTATTTAGAGCGGGAGCCTAACAGTAGGTGCCCTTAGCCTCTGGTGGAGAGTGTTCCTCTCCATCAACTACAGAGAGCCCAGGCTGTGGTTAGGCGTTTTGGGGAAGAGCAGGTACCCAACTAGAGTAGTCTTGCAACTACCCAGAGACTATCAAACTTATTTGAGGTAGCGAGGATGATTCTTTATTTGTAGAGAATAGAAAGTGGTACCACTACAGAGAAAAATACTAAATAAGTGCGAGCCAGAGCCATGATCCATATGCAATTTTTGTCTCTTGCTCTGAGAAAGGCAGACTGCTAGATGAAAGGTGCTCACCGTTCAAATGTTAAAATCTGTCTGTGGTATCTGTATCTAAAATTAGGAAAAAGCCGCAAACCTTTTGTGCAGAATAAATACCTGATATACTAAGTTTTCTACCAGTAGCAAATGATTGTTGGGGTTATTTACATGGGTCCTGACTGAGGCAACGAGATTAGCAGTTAAGTTGGTGTGTTTTTAACCATAAGATAATATCTGCCAATCATTATCAAAAGAGAAGGAATCGGCTATAGTAGTACTCCAAAAGAGAGGAAAATAGTAACTTCTAATTATTATTCAACTCATTGACTGCTTACTCCAAAGTGCATTTTGTTCAAAAGATAAATCTAGTTATACTGTCAGGTTACACTTGCCTTTGGGCTGGGGGGAGAGGCTGATCCCTGAGGATTTCCTGCCAGTGCCTGCTGCGATGCTGGAGGAAGAGCAGCCGTCGTCCCCCTCCGCATCGAGTGCACTCGCAGACCGGAGAAGGGGCAGAGCGAGCTGTGAACATTACAGGGCATTATGCATGCATGTATAGAAAGTACTTCTAAATCCCCACAGCGATAATGTTCAAATTCTTTCTTACTCTGATGATTTGGGTATTAATTTGCTTCCTGTGATTATTTAATGTGTATATGCAGCCTGTGTTTTTTTTCCTTCCCCTTTGCATGTGATATGCTAGCAAAAGAAGACAGTAATAGTCTCCTGGGATATGTAGAGCTCTGTGCATAGCTGAGGTATGAAGTCAACTCAAGACCATTTTGTTCTCATAAAATATACACCACTGCAGTGTAATGGATAATGGCATAAATGCCAAGATTTGATGGGCAGAACCATTTTCACTGGGAGATGGAAAAGACTAGGAGGACTTGGTGTTGGATGGGAGATACGTAAAAGCATAGAGAAGCAAGGATCTTGTGTGCTATGGGGTACTGATTTTGCCTTATCTGAGTGTGCTAACACTTGGCACACTTAGCTGTTCTGAAGGAATAGCTGATGGGTTTTACAGAAAGCTAAGTCCATTCCTTTAGATGTCTGTTCTTTTTTCTACTGCTCTGGGTGATAAAGAAAAAGATGGTTTCCCCTCAGGTTGACAGGACCTGACTGTGTATTTGCTTCTGTTTGAGCGCATCGGTCTGGAGGGTTGCTGAGCGTCTCCAGTTCCCACTGCACCTGGGGAAAATTATAGGGGAACACTGCAGTTTCAGATCATGTTCTGGGTGTCCTCTGCTCTGAACTCGGACAGTAAAACTTTTTGGGAGGGGGGAAATACGAAAAAAAAAAGGAGGAAAAATTGCAGAAGCTGGAGTCTGTTATTTGAGTTGTTTGTATAGAAACTGGAAAAAAAAAAAAAAAAAAAAAAAAAAAAAAAAACAAACAACAAAAAAACACGAACAACCACCCCCAACAACAAAAGCTGCCTAGCTGCTGTGCTGGTTGCAGGTATCTGTCTGAGAGCCCAACCATATGTTAGGAACTTCATGCCCTTGAATCCAGCCGTAAGGGTGAATTGAACAGATTTGTTGATGTGCACAGAGTAGGTAACGATGGAAAAAGGAGCGTTCTTTAGCAAGTAATTACCTAGGCCTTTCCTTGTGCTTCCGCTCAACTATAAGTGAGAATACTTCATGGTAGTTGAAGGTGTCACCCGAGGGCTGTGCGCGCAGGCTGCGCAGAGGGAAGGCTGGGGAAACCCTGGGCTTCAGCCGGCGGCATAGGGCTGTGCTGCTGCTGTGCCCTGGATTCGTCTTTTACGGTGTATTACAGGATTGTTGGATTTGGGTCTTTCAACTCCTAAATTCTCAAGCCCCGTTTATTCTATTGTTTAGCCAATAGAGGGTATTTCAGCATCTTTTTTTCCCTGGCAAAACTGTAGTGTATTTCAAATTATTCTAAAATTAACCGCACTTTTGAAGGACTAATTTGCGTCCGTCCACGGAATGCAATCATCTTCGAGTCCAGCCAGGCTCACCGAGGGCAACGGCATAATTATAATTAGTGGAAATGAGCTTGTTTTGCTCCCGCTTGGAAAACCGGGACGCCTTGGGGGAACAGAGCGAGGGCAGGGGCGCAGGCCCCCGAGGCGGTTTGGGGGAAGGGGGAGGTGGGTGGGAAATAACCCCAACCCACGCAGCGCTATTTTTTTTTTTTCCTTCCCTTCTCTCTCTCGCGGCGTGGGGGCGGTTTCCCGCC
>NW_010540752.1:0-307 GCF_000687285.1 Phaethon lepturus
CGACGTGGATGCGGAGCAGGAGCCGGAGCCGGGCTCTTTGCAGGTCTGGCAGCAAAGGGTCCCTCCAGCCCTGGGAAATACAACTACTGTTTTGGACTCGTCGTATATTTTCTCCAGTCTCATTTGGAAAGGGATAATGATCTTTTCCTCTCCCCTGGGTGCCGGGGAAGCAGCTCCGGCAATTAGTTGCAGAGAGGGGCTGTGGGAACTGCTCCTGCCTGGGAGCACAAGGGTGCCGGCAGCGAGGAGGGGAGACCTCCGCATCTGCCTCCCCTAGTTTGTTACCAGAAATGTAAAAAAAAATAAC
>NW_010540752.1:412-2109 GCF_000687285.1 Phaethon lepturus
GGTGCCGCCCCGAGCTGCCTTCCCCTGAGGGGGACGCGGGACCGCAGGAATCCCGTGTGCCACCGAACGCAGGGCTGGGACATGCCGGGGTGGGGGCAACGCAGGCATGTCCTCGCCCCAGCTCAGGCAGGAGTGGCCTCATCGCTGCTGGGGAAGGCAGAGCCGTCTTTGCAGGAGGTAGGTTTGAAAGCAGCTTTTCTGCTGCATGGAGCTGGGGAAGAACAAACCCGATGCTCCGCAGGGACCGAGCAGGGGATTCTCTGCAAAGATTTCCTCACATAAATACCCTCCTGTGGCTTTTAATATGGCTGGGGAGGAGGAAGGAACAATCTGGGCCAGCAGATCTAAAACCTGGTTTTCTAATCTTCCCCCAAGCGGGGAAAGAACAGAGGGAGGAAAGAGCAAACAGTGGTGACCCTGCCGAGCATCTTGAAGGAGCAGAAACAGGTCCCTGGACGGATGCTCTGCCCCACTCACCCCGCCCCTGTCCCCCTCACACATCTATAGCTTTGGAGTGTACCTTGAACGATCGCGTGAGGGACGGGGCAGCTGCTGGGGAAGCAAGATGCAGTTGGAACCTGCTCCCTAATGCAGCTCTAACTCACTCCTGTCCGTTATCTTTACTGGCATAGCACTGTGGCAAAGTTATGTTAATGCAGAATACTTTTCGTTTGCGTGGCGTTGTTAAGTTATTCCTGAAAGGGTTTGACAAGATACACACGTTTCTGCTCCTTGGCTTGTTGGTGGTTGTTGCTTTACTGTGTCCTCACCAGGAAGATGCAGCTTGAGACATGCTGGGAAAAAACGCAGTCCATCTTCTTCATCACCGGAGAGAAACAGTGATGCACCTAGAGAGGTGCGGGCAGGTCGGCCCAGTACTGGCCGTGCCATGATGTTTTATTCAGCGTCTGAATTCAGGTGACATGGTGCAGGCAGGAACGGGGCCGTGGAAGCTCCTTGGGCTTGGCTCTGCGTCCTTGAGCGGAGCTGCAGAGCAGCCGCCTCCTCAGGTCCCCGGAGAGCTGAGAGCTGGGGGGAGCAGTCTCAGGGGGGATTTTCGATGAAAAGAGAAATGAAAAGAGAAAAAGGCAAATGCCAGTCAGGTTAATTTTGGTTTGGTTTTCATCTGAAAGCATCTAAAAAATTGGAGGAAACTTCTAAATGAAGTGATGTTCTGAGCTGAAAAGACCTGAAAGTCTGCTATTGAAGGCTTTGACTTTTGTTTTTCTTTTTTACAAGCAAGTAGCAGAAATGCGCAGATATGTTTTGATGGTTAAGCTCTGTTTATTTTTGTTGGAAAGAGCGTTTGGCTGTTTGGTTTTGTTTTCACCGGCTTTATATTGAAGAGAAAACATCCTGGATGCAAATGTGTGATCCAGGAGGGAATCTGTGAGTCTGCCACCAAACACATCTTTCCAGTACAAAATGTCTCCAGCACCAGAATCCTGGGTTAATTTGCCATTCTTCCAGGGCCACATACAAACTGTTTAGCTGATGAGAGATGTGCAAACACACCCACCACCGCATACACTAGTGCTCATAAACCGATAAATAACAACAAACCAGAGGCTGTTTTTTTCCTCCTCAGAGCCATGTAGTCATCTCCACCCAGCCCCGGTGCCTGGCGTAAAAATCAGCCTGTCCTCCCCAGAACCACCCTTAATTTTTACGACCTCTTGCACCCGTTTGTTTCCTTG
>NW_010540753.1:0-307 GCF_000687285.1 Phaethon lepturus
ATGGGAGCCGGGACTCGCCCCGGCTGTGCAGCCCCAGCCCTCGAAGGACCAGCATCGCTGCCTGCAGACATGTACAGCCCCCCTGCAGCCTTTAAAGCGGACAGATGGGACAGATCAGACACACGCCATACAATATATACCAGGAATTAAAAGCACATGATCTAAATACCCCCTCCTCTTTGTATAGTCCAACGAGCAGCAGTATCAATTGAGGTGTATCAGGGTTAACTGAAGATTAAAGACTCCAAAGCAGCACCTACGTGGAACATTAAAATGAAAGTTCTCCATTACAGAAGAGGCTTTTCCC
>NW_010540753.1:344-6213 GCF_000687285.1 Phaethon lepturus
GGACTGGTAGCACTGGACCACGTGCGGTGGTCAGTCAGGGACAATCGTGCAGCTGAACAGGTTACAAAAAATCCTTTAATAAACTGAAAAATAATTTTACTGAAAAAGGTGACACTTGAAGGTGAAAAATAATGTTAACAGAAGTAAAGGTGACAAGATTTGTAGCAAAAGGCAATACTTTTTGGTAGACTAAATGAAATAATCAGTCTAAAACAGACAAGGGATTTGAGGTGCTCAAGCCTCCAGGTTTTGCCTTGTTTGGTTACATTGGTTTGTCTAACAAAACGTGAGGCTCCTCTTTTCAAACCCTGCCACCTTGGATCATTTTAGGTAATGGCAGTAGAAGCTGCTCTTTTACTGTTTGGTGTTATGATTGTCCGGGATGTTAAAAATTCTGTCCTCTTCTTATTTTAAAGGCAGTAATGACAGCAGCTTATTTAGTCTATAGAATTTTGTCCAGAACAGAAGTCAAATTTTTCACTACGTTTCAGTTGCCACGGTCTATATACATCAAAATGTAGTGTTTCACTGGCTGGACTCACTTTCCCTCCCCTTCCACACATACCAGGTTGGCAACAGAGGTGGGCAACTCCAGCCAAAGCAGACGGGCAGCGATTTGGGTTCACTCAGAGCAGGAAGAAAAAGAGCTGCTACTTAAGCCATAGGAAAAGGGGCTTGAAGAAGTTTGTATACCTCAGACAATGTATTGATACGTTCATAAAGTTCAGCGCAGGCATGTCTGGCAGTGCTGAGCTCGGCAGTGCCCTCCTCGCGGGGAAGAGAAAAAGGATGGATCCTTCTGGATTATCAGGTTAAGCATCACCTGGAGAAAATGAACTCTTGTCACAGCCCTTAATAACGATCCTTTTGAGCCACCATCAGTCTTTACTGCTCATTAATTGAATTTGCTGTTTAGCTGGTGGTGTGCTGGGTGAGCCTGTGGGCAGCACAATCCTTTTTCATATATTCTTTAAAGACACAGGAACTCGACTGTAAAAACACGGCGTTACAGCCGGCAGGCAGATAATCCCTGTGACCGTGATCTTCACACAACTGATGTTAGGAGGCTGAATGGCAGATGAGGGAAAGGAGCAAAGGAATGGATGAAAGCACAGAAAGGTGATTCTTCCTGCAAACTGGCACCAAAACAGTATTTGATACTGTCTGTTAGCTGTGGTGGCATTCCCCTAGTGACAGAAGAACCAGCCCCTTCACCCCAAATCTTTCATCAAACCTCAAAAAGCAAGGGAAGCCTCTGCTCTAATGCAGACATTAAAAATGGTAAAATTTAACGGCACTTGCCAGAAATGAGAAGTTTCAGGCAGAGGGGCGGATACACAGCGTTTCAGCCTCCCGATAGAGGGTGGATCCTCCCAACAGGCCGATGTCAATGGGGAGCGGTTGGAAGACCTGATTCCAGGATTTGGGGGCAAAGGCTCAGTGCTGCCAAAAGCATTGATAGGGTAGTGAAGGAGGACCAAAGCTCTGCGGATGCTGATGAGAAATATTTACATTTGAAACCTTTTCCCCAATGCAGCACAGAGATCCTTGAGAGCTGCACCGCCTACATGCACAACGCAAGTGTAGGTGGTGAAAGTGGTTTTTAACTTGTCAGGAAAAATTGCTTTTGTGAATGAAACAGGAACTTCCATGGAATGGCTCCATCTTCTATAACTCCTCCTAGCTACAAGCAAAACACAGGATTACCGGTTTTCAGATCAGAAGACAGGGATTCATCCTTGCTTTCCTTTGCTTTCTTTACCAGATAGAGATTTTCTAGAAGGAAAAAAAATATTCAGAAACATTTCCCAACTATTTCTTGTTTTAACCTTGTGCTAGGAAACGAGCCAGCTCTTTCCAATCCAGAACGTGAGAGGTAAAACCTTCTAAAACAACTCTATGTACTGTCAAAAGCACGCAGGGCTCTCGGTCTACAGGCATTTTGTGAAAGAGCGAAAGAAGAGAGAACGTGGGATTGTGGTACGCCTCCATAAGCCATCCGGGCTCTCTGGCAGATGCAATTCCCAAACCTGGGCACTCACCGCCCCTCGCTGCAGCCGCCTCCCCCCCGGCTCCCGCGGTCCCCTCCTACATGACGCAGCAGACGGTCAGGGAGGTATCACCTGCAACCGTGTACTCTGCCTCGCTTCTAATCAAACTTCCCACCACGACTGTGGCTGCAGAATACAAACGCAACGCCCAGCAACTGCTCCTCTATAACCAACTCCATACGGAGGGAATTAGGGAACAAATCCCGTTGCACTTAGCCTTGTAGCTTCCTCAACACTATGTAATGTGGCTCAAGGCCAATATCTTAAATAAAAAACCCAGAACAACCCAACCTACAAAAATGAAATGGAAGGGAAAACCCCATAAATAGTCTGAGTAACTCACATTTGTAGAAGTCATCAAAGGGTGACACAACACCCTCCTGTTTGAGCAGGTATGATGCTCAAATCTTTGCACAGCTGCAAAGCTCTGCTCTGGTTTGGAATTGAAGGGATTTTTTTTTTTATGGTGTGACACCAGGAATAGCAAAGATTAACCCTGACTGCACTCAGCTGAATATGAACAATCCTAACACATCCCACCCTTCCTTCACGTGGTCAATACTGCTGCAGATATCTGTCCTTCCCTAACCTGAGATTTCATTAACTATGTTTTTATTTAAGCAGGTTTTGTTTTTTTTTTTTTTTAATGGACATGGTGTGCCAAAGTAAACTTATTGCTGCATAAAGAGGGTGTAGCTTAAAGTGAAATTAGAAGATTGTCCTGAAGGACATGTTCAAGGCCTGTAAATGTTAATACTGTATTTTCCACAGGACTCTGTTTGATAAACTTCTCTATGAATATTCCAGGCATGATTTCTATTACAGCTGCATTTCCCCACTCAATTGCTGGATTTCATTTCACTATGAATAAGTAACTATCCAGGGATTTTTGGCAGCTTAGTGTTGTTCTAACCCGGTTGGTCTTGTAATTAGCTCCAAATGTTGTTTTCATGAAGCCATATTCTTCTTGATGTATCCTGAAGTCCCCAGCTATCTTCTATACTTAGCCTATGATATTAATGCTAGGGAACATTAATATATAAATAGCATTAAAATTGCAAAAAGCTGCTGCCTGGATGTTTTCCAGGTACATCTTTGAAAGGTTTTTTAAACGTTCTATACCTGAGGATGCACCAAACCTGTATCTTCTGGAATGTAATTGTAGCTTGGTATTCAAAAACGCTGGGGTTTGTTCCACAAGTCTTCCAGGCAGGGTGGCTCGAGATGGTGGAGCTCATGGCATAAACAACATCAAACCTTGCACAAATAGGCTCTTCCTGAGAGACTGTTGGTGGGCATAGCATTACACACATAGTTTCACCCTTTTTAGTTCACATCCTATTTTACCACCTAAATATTCTGCTGATGTAAGGATAGCAGCAGAAAAGAGAAAACATATTGTAGGACTGATGCTGGGGCTGAAGTACCTGAGGGTACTATTTCGTCCTCGGAATGGACACAAAAGCCCCACACGCTGAGCCAGATGCCGGGGGAAGCTATTCACAGAGCGAGACTGGATCGTTATCTAAGTTCATCAAGGGGATTATCTGGACTGAACATTTATGTATTCTTTTTATGTATCTATATATTCATGTATGTGTACAGACTTATACATATGTATGTATGTATTCTCTGGACCACATCAGTCTGACAAATTGGTTTGCCCCGAAGGGAGAGCTAATGCTTAATGAGTTCTTTGGCGTTTGTCGTTATTGCCACCTAACCAGGTGAGGCCAGGCAAGGACTGCGCTTGCTGGCTCTATGTTCAGATGGCAAAACCAACAGACCACCATTACACCGTGGAGCGGAGAGGTGGGTGAGGAAGGATCTCTCCATCACTCACAAAGGGGGGCAAGAGAAAGGTTGCTATGAGCAAAGCACCTTAATCCAGTCCTGCCTTTGACCTCCCGCTGTGAAATCACGTAAAATGATTATTTAAGGGCTAAATAAGTTAAGTTTCATGAGTGCAACCCTGAACTTTCCTACTGCCCAACAACAGAAAGGCCCTACAGCCCAGGAGAGATCAGAAAACAGCATCTTCCTAGATTCTGGCAGCAGGTCACCAACGTGGTTACACGGCCACCAGAGAGCTTTCATCGTGATTTAGTCCGTTGTGGCAGGAACGAGGAAAAGCATTATATCAGTTAAATACTGGTTTACAGCTTCATTTGGGCTTTCCAAAAGGCCAGTGATAAACCTGCATGAATGAATTCATTTCATAGCAAGAACAACTCCAGCATCCCTCAGGGCGATTGCTGGACAAGTGTGCTGAGTCAGCAAAAGCTTGGCGTGGTCCCTGCCGCTGTGACACGCAATGTGCTGACACTCAACAGAGGTTGGCTGACTGCTCCCCTTGCTGTTTGGCAGTTGCCTGAAGTCACTGGAAAGTTGTTAGACCACTTTAATTTGTAAACCTATTGATGAGCATTTAATGGTAATGAAATGTTGCTGCTGAGTAATTCTGGCAGATGAAACTCAGTTAGTTCATTGTGCATCTAATGTATTTAGTGCTAAATGTTTGCCCTTATTTTCTTTACACACTGAAAAGTCAGGTCTGGATAAAAACTCTGCATCTCAAATAAAACAATTCTTTAGAAAGTTAGGCAAATTTCTATGTAAATGCTTGTCTTTGTATTTCACATAAAACTCTGCTTGGGGACATATATCCTGCCAAGATGGAAATGGAAGATGTAGGCTGCTCTCGGTGCCTACATACTCATAAACCCTTAATGAAGGAGATAGTTCTCATCTCTACCAAACCATTTTAGTAAACGTAAGGGCAGTGAACAACTGAAAGAGATCTTACACAACCCCAGAGGTGGGGAAAGGTTTTGGCTGTGCCAATGGATCAGGAGGAGCCCGATTCTGTCATCTGCAGGTACCAGATTCAGAGCCTCTGTGGTATCCTGCACTGTGACCACCACAACATCCTACCTGGACATCAGTTTATTACATTGCACACAACAGGTTAACTGTGGTAGCGATCAGAAAGAACAGACAACCTCGATGTCAATAGGGAGGTATATGATGCGCTGGGCACCAGTCCCAGCGTGCAGCACAGAGCACACATGCCTGCTCACACGCGCTGCTCCTGCGCACGCTCCGCTGTGGTGGGTGGCTTTTGACATGCAACAGGACAGGTGAAGACAATCTGATATAACATCCTTCAGCTGCCCTTCTCAAAGGAATATGAGCAAAGCAGGGTAACATTAATATTTCCCCACATTAGGATATGGCTCCGTGGTAAAGTCTGGGCACACCTCCCTTACGAACTTCACCTGGTTTGAGCAGAAAGCTGTACTCAGGGGAGAAGGGAGGAAACCCAAGGGAGGTACAGCTGTAATTTAATTGTTGGATGTTTATTTGCCAGCAAATCCCTAAACAGTGATACACTACTACACAACCTGTCAGCCATTAGCTGAACTCGTCCCTCTGTTTTACAGGGCGAGATACAGCACTGAGACTTCCATCAGAGGGGAAGCTGGATCAGGGGGTCAGCACCTCTGACCGTTGAGCTCAGTACAGAACATGCCAGCGAGTCCAACTCCTACCCCCGGCGCTGCGGGGCTCCTGCCAACCTGCCGGCCCCAGCCTGGCAAGCAGCTCGGTATACAAAACGCCGGAGCTTGCATTGGTATCAGCGGTACAGCTTGTCAGAGGGTACATTGTGGAAAAGCCACCGTCGAAGATTTTTTAGGACTGTGGGGATGGGATTTTGCTACAGCTCTGGCCCCCCCGCCCCCCGCCCGAAAACAGAATCATAAAATCATTTAGGCTGGAAACGACTAAGTCCAACCGTTAACCCAGCACTGCCAAGT
>NW_010540754.1:0-826 GCF_000687285.1 Phaethon lepturus
CGCGTCCCCAGCGGCCGCACGATGGGGACGGAGACCGCTGCCCCCCAGAGCACCCCACCATCCCACGGCAGAGCCCGTTTGCAACCTCGCTGGGCCGACGCGTGCAAAAGGCTGTGTGATGAGCACAGGTATTTCAAATACGGAAAGAGATTTCTCGGACGTGCGTGTCTCCCAGTGCCACGCGCCTGCTGCGAGGCTCAGTGTGTGAAACTGCGCGTGGCATTAAATAGCCAGTGCCTCTGCCGTCGTGAGCCGCAAACGGGCCTCGGTGTACGCAGGCTTGCTGGGGATAACCTCTCGGTGCGATGGAGTTTTGCTTGACTCCATGAAGTGGTGCCTTAGCTATACTGGGATGTGCTGGGAAGCACCCTGCACCTGGGACACTCCGCACGCTGCAGGAACGAGTCGGGATAAAAACCACGCACGTGTTGGTGCTGTGCAGAGCTGTAGTACACACTCATCTGTGCACTTATGCCCACATCATCTGCGCTATACAAAATTTTGGAGGATACAAAGGGGTGCTGTTACGGGTCCATAAGCATCGCTCTTCTGTATCTGCCCATTGGAAATCTTGCAAATCCACCCTCCCAAAGCATCCACCAAAATTAAACAACAATACACACTTGTTTGACATCCAGCGCAGAAACCACACACATAAATCCTCTCCCACCACGTGCGGGAGCACCACCGACCGTACAAGACGCCTGGGCTGCGGGGCCAGCAGTGCCCCAGGCACGGGCGCAAGCAGAGCCGGCCCCACCGCTGCCCAGACGAACGGCAGCCCAAGCCGCAAGCCTCCAAAAAACCTCCCCAGCCAGGCCAACCC
>NW_010540754.1:857-1493 GCF_000687285.1 Phaethon lepturus
AAAACCCGCCCCCAGCCAGGCCACCCCCAGGCCGTTCCCTGTGTGTGAGCCTTTCCTGTGAGCCTGTCTAAATATAAACACGCAGACATGCATGCTGTTATTAAATCTATCCAAACATGTAAGCGTGCCTTTCACAAAATCGCACGGAGTCTGGCACGAACACTTATCTGCTTACAAAATGACATAAATTGAGTCTGTATACACAAACACATACACTGACGCAGCTGGGGAAACACATTGCTAATATCCAGATAGACAGATTTACCACTGATAAGGTTACGGCCACGCTCCCTCTCCCACGCACCCTCCCGAGGAACATCCTCCATCCTGGGACTAATCCTGCTCTCCCTGAAGTCAGCCGGTTGCCAGTCCTCAACTTCGGTGCAGTTCAGATTGTGTTCTCACACAAGGAGAAACGTGGTGCTAAGTCTGCTGACTTGCACAGATTTAAGTCGAAGTGCAGTTGTCAGTTAGGGGTGGGTCAAGCTCATATTCCCAGGCTGCCCGAAGCTGAACAAACCAGCACCAGTGCCGAAACTCCCTACAGAGACCTGGCAAAGGATCCGACCTGGAGACCTGAGGACAGGCGCCGAGAGCTGTGCACGTGTCACAGACGCGTCCCACCAACGCCTTCAC
>NW_010540755.1:0-4637 GCF_000687285.1 Phaethon lepturus
GCGTACAGGGCTCGGGCCGACTCCCGTTCTTTCTCTCCTCACCCACGCGCTGTCCAGGGACGTACCCCCAGCAGGACACGACGGACGAAGGGAGCGGACTAAGGGGGACAAGGTCCATCCACCCCCTGGGGGAACGTGAGCAAAATGAGGGGCGGAAAGCGGGGCATTTGACAAGAGCTGTCAGCCGTGTGTTGGTAAACTGCCAGGGCTGGGGTGAAAGCACAGGGCAACACCTGAGGCATTGCAGTAAGGGCTTCTCAGAGCTGTGCTGTGTATTCAAAAAAAAAAAAAAGCAGGGTGGAGACAGGGAGCTGGCAAGCCAGGCATACTACCCTGTCACCTGGAGAGGTGGGACAAGTCTTCCCCTCTCTCTTCACCTCTGTTTCTTCCTTTGTAAGCTGGACTATAATGTTATTTGTGTTTGGAAGATCACCAAGTATCAGTTTTCTTAAAATGTAAATGTAAGTTCCACTTGGCAACAATAACCTCACCTGCCACCATCCAAGCAACAAGCCAAGTTAGCCAGCAAAGAGCTTTCCATCACGAGTCCATGCGCTTGGAGCCCACCCTGGCTGCTGGAGGTGAGACTGGGTGAGTTACTTTGGCTGCCTCACTTCAATGCAGCCATCCTGGAGTCCTGCTTTTAAGAAACACTTCCAGAAACTGAGTGCTAAATAATAGGGCCAGATGGAGTTAGGTTTACAAAATAATCCCGTCCTTAAAATGAGATCAGCCTGTGCGATGTGTCTCGGAGATTGAGCACTTCTGGCCCTCTGGCAGGAGGTGTGGAAAGTCCTGGATCCTCTGGAAATGTAGTGCTGTCGCTCTGGAGCAGCTCATGTGCGAGGGACCACGGTGGACAAAGGCTGTCTGCTAAGTGCTGCAGGGACAGTAGAAACCTTTGCCTCTTCTGTGTCGAGTGGTCTAAAGAAACTAGTTCTCTGGTTACCAGAACTGGAAAAAATTTGTCGTGTTGACTTTTCTGTTGATTAGGGGGTTTGGGATGTTTTACAAGCTTCATCTGAACCTTTTGCCCTGACTGGGACTCTTCTTGTGCTGAGTCTTTGGTGTCTGTTAATACACAGGCTCACACGACTACCCTTTCTGCCAGAACATTCATACCTTGTCTTGTCTTCTGCTCATCTGTTAGTTAACGATCTTTGAGGCCTGTAGCTCTCGGGACTCTCTACGTCTCCATTATCAATGTTAATCCAAACTTCCAAAAAGGTGCAAAAGTCCAGTAGGTTTACCCCTCCCTGCCCCGTGTAAAACCTCTCCTTTTTTAGGGAACGGAGGTGGGGGAAGGCTTTGTGGTGCCTAAAATAGATGCATATGAAGTGCTCTGATCTGGAAAGCATCCATCAGCTGAACACTGAAGGAGAATGTACCCTACATGCACCTTTCTTGTCAGACACGGTGCCGGTTGCAGAGGTGGGAGATGCCGTGCACATCTGGGCCCGAGCTGGATGCTGAAGCTCGGCACCCTTCCCCCAGCAGGCCTGGAGGGGCTCCGAGTAACCTGGCTGTAGTCTCTGCTTGGGCACCCAGAGCTTCCGTTATTTGTTGTTACTGTTTATTTACCTATTTATTGGGAAAACACTGAAGACAGATAATGGAAAGGCTAAGCAGGAAATTGCCGTGCTTTTGCCTGGCCAGAGAACATGGGGCACAGCCTTCCTAACCTGCAATATAAGTCCTAATGGGTAAGGAAAATTATTTTGCCTTCTACTAAAGGGCAATTTTCTGATCAGTGCTCAGTTTGAAGCATGCAGAGAAGAGACAGAGCAAAAGGGGAGAAATATATATTTTTATATACATATAAAAAAACGGGAGGAAGGAAGAAAGAAACACTTACGCTTTAATGGAAGCTCATTTTTGTAAAGTACCTAGTGGCCCCTGTGGGCCCAGAGAATTAAACGCTGTCATTCATAGCTTGAAAGCGGAGCCATCCAGTTTGCAGACACCTGTCATAATTAAACTAATGGCTCTGAAAATGTGCCTTGATATTAAATCTATCTTCCGCCGAGGAGCAGGGCTGATTAAAACCGCTGTTTGACAGTTAATGATGAACCTCTCGCTTGCTGAGCCCGGTAACTGGAACAGACCGGTTCATCCCTCCCTCCCCTTGCCGAGCCCTTTCCCGTATCCCTCCCCGCCACCTTCCACCCGAGCTGCCTGGCTTCTCCCCAGGTCCTGTCCTACAGGTGGTGGGAGGTGGAGAGTCCTGGGGCTCTCGGTAGGTTCCTGGGATGGTCGATCTCGGGCTGCAGCTCCAGCTTGCAGTTCGTAGGAGCGAGGGCACCCGCACAAGGAAAGCACTGAGCTGGCAAGCGGTGGGCTTGCCACAGGGCAGCACTTGTGGTACTGTAGAGCTACTGATGGTGGGGAAAATGCCAAATCGCACTTTTCTGCCCAGAAACTGTGCCCTGTCTGGGGCCGTGCCTCTGGGATTGCTCAGAGAGCTCTTTTTCCAGTGCTGGTACTAGGTAGTTGGCATCAAGATATGAATCCTTCTTGCTCCAGGGTTCATCAGCTGCTCCTGCTCATTCCCCTGAAGATGTCAGAACCAACTTCTTCTGACATCACAGCTTGTTGCCAGGGCAATGGGTTTGCTGTTGCAAAACTAGACTTACGATTAAACAGCAAAAGAAGAGTCCTTGAGGAACAAAATCAGTGTTTACTTGAAAATGCTTCCAATAACTTCTTGGCACTTTTAAATACACGCCTCTAAACAGACTGGCCCAGCTGCGCCTCTGAAACCCATCGAGCCAGTTGTCTCCCATTTTCTTTTCCACTTGCTGCTGACCTCTTCAAGGACAAAAACTAGACAAGTCATGAGGATTGAAGTCCCACTTGCCCCACAGTTTTGACACTCAAACCGCAGCAGTGATCTGTGTGGGATGCCCAGATAGGCACAATAATCCTCAAGTGAACGCAGAGCTAATCAGACACAGCCCCAGTAATTAGTGTGACACAAACTCTGCAAAGTTCAGATAAGCATCAGCGGTTCCGAGTAGCATTTATTATTATTTGCTGGGTCTCCGAGTCTCTAGGTACTTCAATTCCCCAGCTCTACAGCGGAGATGATAAAGCTTCCTTGGCTGCTTTGTTTTGATGGTGATGAGCACCATGGGCTGCCTCCCTCAGAAAGCACGCGCAGGGCCCAGCGCCGAGCCCCGTGGTTGGGGCAGCGGTGTGTGCCACTGCACTAACAACTGACCGTGTCCGTGAGTGAGGGTGCTGCTGGAATGCTGAGGGGGTCCTCTGATAAACATATACAGAGAGAGAGACCCACTTGTTGGAGCTGCCCGATGACAGACGCCTGCCCGCCGCGCCGCCTCGCGCTGACGCCCAGCCAGGCTCCTATCCGACTATCATTAGCTTTCTTACCCAGCTCTAATGCCATCCGCTGCCACAACAGTAATTACCAGGAGATTAGGCAGCATTAAGCACTCTTTAATTTGACACATTGCAATGATCTCCATTCAGCCTTTCTGCTCGAATAACTCTCCATAAATATTTTGTGAGGCTACCAAAATAAACAGAGGCTCTGCTGTTTGCACAGCTGAGATCTTTGCAGCTCTTTGAGAACCCAGGTAGCAAAGCCCAGGGTGGCACCAGGGGCATGGACGGGAACCGAGTGGTCAGTTCGGTATGTGAGAACATCAGGGAGTGGGAAAATACCTTTGTATAGCAAAAGTAAAAATAATGATGATAATATATGCCTTGCACTGATGGCAATTTAATAGGAAACATTTTTTAAACAACAACCCAATAAAGAGACATGGGTATTTATGTAAGAAGTGGCTACATTAGAAGAAATAATAATTACACTGGAGTTGTGTTCTCTCTCTCTTTTTTTTGGGGGGTGTGCTATTAGCCTAGACATTATTCATTAAGTAATGCAATGGAAAACCACTGTTAATACAGCAATAAATCCCATGGGGCCCCATCGCTTCTGAGATAGGATCATTTGGTAATTACAGTGCATTAGAAGTTCAATATTCTTTCATTTTTTTCCCCTCGGCTCGTCGCCTGGATGAGTGGTGGGCTATGAAGGCATGTGCCGGGAGGATTTACTGTAAACACACCATGCGCTGCTCCACGTGGGGCTCCTGCACCTGGTGCTGGCGCGGAGATGTGCGAGAGCAAAGCAAACGCAGCGGAGCGGCAGGGAGAGCTGGGGGAGCCGGGGGGGTCCCTGCGCCTCCCGGGGGGCCGGCGTCTCTGCTGACTGGAGAAGGAGCCCAGGACAATGACGCTTTTGGGGTGGGCTCCTTGGTAGTCTAGGGGAGACAGCGTGAGTCTGGGCTCTTACGCTTGTCTCCTGCTTTGTGGGCAGTCTCTGCGCTCGCTGCGTGGGTAGCGGAGGACCAAGGGCTTGTGGGCACTTGGGAGCGAAGGAGAGGCGGCTCGGCCAGAAGGCGGACGGAGGGACGGAGGAGGCGAGCTCTTGGCGGGTTATTGACAAGATCTCGACAAAGATAACAGCCACTTTCAGGAAGACTTGGCAGAGGCCCATGAGCAGAGCCAGGAAGGGATTGCCCATCTCCACTCACCCAGGCCGTGGAGCCCCTGCTCATCAAAGCACCGAGCCTGGGGAGCAGCTGTGTCTTGGCTGTGGGGGAACGCTGCCG
>NW_010540755.1:4779-5144 GCF_000687285.1 Phaethon lepturus
ATCCTGCCTCAGCTTTGTCCCCGTTGCGCAAGCAGCCCTTGCCAGCTGGTGGCCGGCTGCTGCCCCGGCTCTCCTGCACAGGGAGGGTGGTCAATAGCCCTGTCAATAAGATACCGGGGACTATTGATCGGCATAGGCATTTAGGGGTCACCGGTCGATGGGAACTCTCATCAGGAGATGTAGGAAATGAGCGCTTTCAAATACAGGCAGCAAAGTGAGACTCCCCAAGGGGGAACGGTACAACTCAATTTTCCCTATCCTGTTGCTTTGTCAGTGTGCCCAAGTCTGGAGAAGGTGGTGGCAGCAGGAGCCAGGAGAGGGGGAGGAGAGGGAACAACACGTCCGAGTGTTTGACTGAAAACATC
>NW_010540756.1:0-12168 GCF_000687285.1 Phaethon lepturus
TGGGAGAGGCAGGGCGGTTTGGTGTTACCGACACTAGCCGTGAGGGTAACCGACCAAAGGCCATGCTGGATTCTCTGCTCCTACCAGTTTCTAAATCAAAGCAGGACTCCTCATACTCCCCATCTTCTCCCCAGGATTTGTACCTGTGCAGAACAGATTCAATGTATGGAGCTACTACAGTCCCTTCCAAGATCGTGGAACTGACTTCACAATGATTGCTTTTAGGGTTTTTGATCCTTGCTTTTTTATACCACATTACAACCTGTTAGTTATTAAGGTAATATGTAATTAATCCTTTCCAAAAAGTTTTTTTTTTTTTTTTTGCGAGAGAGAACGCAGATGCCAATATCTACCTGAAAAATATGTTACTGAAACACAACGCAGTGCACTTGCATAGGAGGAACTGTGAGAAACTATGTCACCACATTGCGCTCTGGTTTTGGGCAGATCCAAGTTCCCCTCCCAATTTTTGTTTCAATTCTAAGCATTTTAAGATTCTCACATTAGATGGAAACAATACTCAGCATACTGAAGTCCAGATTCCCATCTGGGACTTAATGATACTGTAATAATCATCTTAATACTGAGCGATGTTACAACACAGAAATTCAGCAGTATGGATCTTTCCCCGTCCCTCGAGGTACCCAGGCTTACAGATAAGAGGAACGTGGGAATTCAACTCTTCAAACTTCATGTGTCTCATTAAAGTAGTAATTTATAGTCTCTCATTAGAGAAAGTGATTTTGCTTTAAATTGTTGTGCATGAGAAAAAGCCAACTATGAGCAAGGGAATTATCGAAGGTTACGCTTGCTCCTTTATCCACCAAGTCCAAGTGGGATTAAATTGCCTTGATACAGATTCAAATTTAATTTCAGAACAATGCATCATATTTCTCTGTGCAATATCAATCTGAAGAAAATAAATTATAATAAGCAAAAAGGATATAAGAATATGATATCAGATATGACTTGTCTCCACTTCAGCTGAATGACTTTATTGTTAGTCAAAAAAAGTAGTGAGTCATTTCTCTATCCACTGAACTTCTGACTCTGATACATTTCAGTCGCTGATGCAAATGGATGGAGCTCTGGGTGAGTCCATCTGCCTCTCTTCTTGGAGAAATTTGAGGTTTTTATCAGCACCACAATGACAGCAAGTTTGCTGGTGCTATTTATTCAACCATCAAGTCACGTAGTCCCTCCGTAGCCATAAAGCTGACCAGATTTCATTCTGTGAAAAAGAGTTGAGTTGACTACTTTCGCATATGATTGGTACTTTCCACCAGCGCATAAAAATAAATAATAAAAACCCAAACTGTATTACCACAGTAAGTATGCTATCTGTTTACTACCACTGAAAAGAATAATAACGCTTGTTCATGCTTAGAAATATTCATATTAGTCTTTCTCACCATTTGTTCAGGCTTGGACCTGATTCATGATACAGTTCAGCAGCCTCTAAGAGCTGCAACTAAAACAATTTACATTCAAAACGACTGTTTGAAGCATCTGCAGTGTGACCCTGGTCCTGCTTCCTCAAGGTAAGAACGACACCGGAGACCGATTTTGGATGGCACTTTTTAGTTCACTTGAGGACAGGATTTACTCCTGTGCAGCCACCTATCACAAACCCCTTTGCTCCGCACGCTACCCGAGTGAAACCTGGCTATCCCACAGAAAATGCCACTCCATTACTGGTCTCTGCTAAAGGGTATCAGCTTAAGCCAAGTAATTCATGGCTTTAGTTTTCTTTTCAGTTACAGATTCGAGCTTTTGGACACAGTTGTTTCAATTTCTGCTAACAGCTAAAATTGCGTCCATCACAACAGTGGCTGTTACAGAAAAAGAATTGCTGTGGGATTCGGTAAATTAGGACGAACTTCTTTTGCCTACGAGAAGCAACAATTGACCAGATGATGTCTGCAACGTACTCCATGCCACCCCCACAAACCATGTGCCATGGAAAAAGTCAGTCACTTGTAACAGCGAAAGTCACCTCCTAAATTAGGATGCAACGACACAAATTTTGGTGCTGGATCCCACTATTCAAAAGCAGCATTCTCACATCACTGATGTGGTTTTTTTTTATGCAGGCTAAAGAGCAAGGCTCTAAAAAGATAAAAAAATAACCATTTGCATCCTACAAGCTGTGTGCAAACACCCCTACTGCAGGGTTGCACAAACAGATACTGTTCTTGTTGCCTGCACCTGTAGAACAGATTTCTGTTTATTTTTCAAACCTAGAGTATTCTCAGAGAATAATAATAATTTTCAGTTTGCAGCGACCTCAGGTTGCTATACATTACTGCAGAGTGAAGTTAGCATTAAACCAGAGATGGCTGAAATTATTTTTCAGATTAAATAGCTTCCTTACAGGGAAAATGCTTTTCCAAACACAGCTTTTTTTTATTTTGTGGAAAATTGTTGACACTGTGGAATGCTTCTGTTGGGAAGAAGAATTACAGCTCCTACTCCTTGAATTAAAGCGCAAAACTCTGTAAAGGTTTCATGATGCTAATTTTGGATTGTTTTGCTTTTACCTGTTCTGACTCCTCCTTGGTTTTTGTTATGAGTGCAACACGCAGATCCACATGCCACCTGTGATGAAATATCTGCAGAAGTGGGTGCACAAGAGGGAAGAATTAACCTCCAAGGACAGGCATGAATGTGCACGTATGTGTAGAAATGACAAGAATCTATGCCCAGCTCTCACACACCTCCGCGGCAATTCCGGGGGTCAGGACAATGAAAGCTGTGGCTGTTACACGCCACAAATCACTGGGTGGCGAATAGGAGCATCATACCTGACAAATGCATATATTAAAAAGTGACGTTCCAGCGTGAGCATGAGGCTCAGTTCAGTATCCTCCAGTATATAGTTTCACATGTCAGCACACAGCCCAGCGCTCAAAGTAGTTTATAAGTTTGGGTGCATTTTGCTAAAGCACATGAAGAAAAAGCTACTGTCCTAATTACTGGTCGGCTCACAAAGAACCGGGAGAACTGGGGTGGCGGGACTTGGCTGCTCTTGCACACCAACGGGTAACCAGCTCGCTCATCCAGAGGGCAACTGCTCGTCAAAACAGGGCTCAGCTTGCAAGGGGAATGCAAACACGTTAACCGGCAACACCTTTCCGTGCCATGAAAACGGAAGGGGCTTAACTGGACAACACAAGGGTGACTTGCAGTCGTCCACGTCTCCAGCCCCACTGCGCCACGCCGGGTCCGCAGGAGGCTTCGGCCCCTCGGCCGCTGTTTATGTTTGAGCAAGACGCAGAAGTTCAGGCAACAGGGAAAAAAATTATAAATAAAAGAGAAAAGCCTTACAGCTTGACAGGATACAAAATGTCTTTCTGCCTCTTTCCAACAAAGCAGGAAACTGCCCCTCGAAGCTTCACCTCATATACCCCCTCTACTCAGAAGTATACCGGTTTTGGCCTTAACAGCCGCACATAACGCGGAGAGCAGCACGCAGGCAGGGCTGCACGCTTCCTCAGCTCTGCGCTCTTGGCTCTGGGAGAATTCATCGTGAACAAAACATCCAAAAGGAACTAACCCTCCCGGTGCTCAGAATAGGACTTTTCTCCCTCTTGCTGCTTTGTGCTCTCTTCCTCCCTTTCTTACTTTCAAAAATACAGAATATGTATTTTTAATAAGAATACAGATTTCTAAAGAACTGAGTATGCAACAATTTTTTTCCCCTAGGAATGTAGCAACTGCTGTACTAGCACTGACACGAAGAACGCTTTTGAAATCCATCTGCCGGGAGAGTCAAATCAGTATTACATTGACCATAAACGCCGCGATTATGTCTTCGGGTTGAGCATTAGTGCTCACCTGAGAAGTCTGTGCATGGCAGGGATAGCGTGACTGCATTAAAAAAAAATCCACTTCTGCAGCTAGCTGCACTCAGGGGCCAAAGAGCCATGAATGTTTCATCTCCCTCCGGCCCCGGAGGAAAGGAACCATGCGTAGCAGCTCCGGGGTGGAACTTGTGCTGTGCATCTGTAGTAAATGAGCATCGCGTTCAAACCTTCTGCTGCGCCGGAGGGATCCGCAGGAAACGAGAGCGAGTCGCGAGACAGGGGGGAAATGTGCTATTGCTCAGCGTCTAGCTCCACAGCGTATAGAGGGATGCCAAAGAAATAAATTTCATCTTAAAGTCTAAGGCTTGACCCGAAGCTTATTAAGGTCAGTGGGAAACCTTCCACTGATCTCTCCGAGTTTTGATCCAGGTACACAATGCGCTAGTTTCAACTAGCATCACTATCTTTTGGTTTTGCCATTGCAACTTCAGGTATAGAATTAAAGTTCTAGTTGTTGGATCCCTGCGACCTTCCTGCACTAAAATCCTAGGTTGATTTGGCAGAAAAAATGGCTTCCAGATTTTCAAAGACTTTCTGATTGTAAGGAAAACAAAGACTTCAAAACTTTTACCCAGGATAAAAACAAGCAAACTGAGAAAAAAAACAGACAAAATAGACAATGCTAAAAATCTCCATTCTGCTACAAAGAAAACAACCCAAAAAATCCCAAAGACGACAAAACAATGCTTTTCTCTACTATCTGGCTAAGAAACTTGTTTGAAAGGTTCTCCTAAAGCATTTTTTTTTACTTTGACACTTCATACTATAGATATTGGCTCAGTGTTTAATACCAGAAAAATAGAGTAAAACACCTTTTAGCACATCATTAATCCTGATCATAAAAGGAAGAATTAGTCAAGTTGTTTACTGGAGTCTTCCCCAGCAAACTGAAATACCTCACCCAGCCAAGATTTCAACCAAGCCACTTGGGTACCAAGACAAAACATGCAGCACTTGTTTGGCTTAAAAATAAATAAATATTTTGCTTTAGAAAAAAAGAACTCAGATAAATAGATTCAGTCTGTGCAAAATTAAACCCTAAATCTGGAAAGACAGGAAGTAGGAAATGGGTGGGAAGAGATAGATAATTCTATACAAACAAAAATATATGTCAAGTAGCCAGAAAAAAGTCCTGAGCTTAGAGAGGGACAGAGAGCCAGATCCTCAGCAGAGGAATCAGCCCAATTCCATCAAAATCAAGGGAGACACAGCTCTTTGCGCTAGCTGCCAATCTCATCCACCAACCAAACTCTCAACCAACTTGTATTTTGGGTCCTACAAAAAATTTCCTTTTGGAGTATAAAGCCTGTATTTATCCATTGGCCTTCGAAAGTATGCACAGCTGTGACATAAGTAACCCCTGCTCTGTTTTTAAACATATGCAAACATAAAACGAAGAAGAAAAACGACGTTAAAATAATGTTAAGGATTTGGCTTGGGGCCATCAAAGCTAGGACATTCCAAGTTAAAGCTGAAACGACATCCTTAACCTTAACTCACCCCATTGTGCCTGGGTATTGCAGCTGCTGAAAGGGGAAAATCAGAGCGGTTACGGTCTGGCGTGTGAATGAGTGCTGAGGGACTCTTAAATCCATGATTATTTGGCTGCCGCACACCACGCACTGGATCCACGTGCTAGCAATCCTTATGCAATCTTTGCTGGGAGAAGAAAAGAAATATCCCTCAGGCTGCATTTGCACAGTGACGGCACTTCTGGAGAAAGTAAAAAGGCCACTTTTTTAATTAATGCAAGATCTATAACTGTGTTTGCAGAGGGCATGAGGAGCAGCAATGATCTGAATTGCTAACTCCGAGTACCTACGATCAATGCACGGACTGGGGAACCTCCGTGCAGCAAGTGATGCTGGGGGAGCAGCAGGTGAATCCTTCACCATTCAATAATTTTTCATTTGAGAACTTTTCAGTAGAGGATTTTTCTGACAAAAAAAAAAGTTAAGAGTAACAGAAATTTTTTTTCATTCAAAGTTTCAATACATCAACCCAAAATTTCCTGAAAGTCAAAACCGCTTTTTGTTTCCAAAAGGAAAATTGAAACATTGGACACTGAGGATTTGGTTGAACTGGATTTTTCTCTTTTATGCAGTTACCAGGTTGAACATAGCTTCCTTCTCCTTTGTTTCTCCTTCTTTTTTTTTTTTTTTCTTTTGAAACACAGTCCTCTTCCTTCTTTCTCTACTCCTACAATGGTAGAAATAGAGAGTAGCAGAAAAGAGAAAGCAAAACTATAAGAAAACAAGGATTACGAACACATAAATCCTTCAAGTCCAAACTTAGTCAATGCCTCAGGAGTGCTGGAAGCTGTAGGTAAAAGCAATTGTAGAAACCTCTTGTATGTGCACACTGCATGCAAATAAACAGCAATGCAGATACATTTGTGGTTTAACCTAATGTTTGCTTGACTTAAACAATAAACAACTGTGGCAAAGCTGGTCAAGATAATCTTTATATTTTTTTTAAAGAAGTCCCAATAGCTCTTGAGCTAAAATAGCTGGTGAACTGTCAGGTTCAAAGGCTACCAAGGCCCCCTCTAGCCCCGATTTTCTGCAGTTCTCTGACTAGCCACATGTACACACGTGCCTATGGGTTTAGCAGATCCAAAAAGTACTCAAGTTACTTGGGACAGTCACCAAGAGTTGTAGCTAAAGTGCAAGCTGCTACTGTGATAATCTCCGGGAACTTGTTTCTCTATTCAACTTCGCCGTTGTTTCAAGCAACCGACAGCATCCACCACCAGGTAGAACCCTTGGTCCCATTCTCTTTGCCGTGAGATGTAAGAGAGAATACTTCCCAAAGACTGCGTTTTCCACCTCTGCTTTATCTTGCAGGAGAATGCACAATAAAAGGTATAAGCATTATTTTTCTAGAACATATTTCTGTGAGCTTCTCTGCTCCACCAGAGATAGGAAAATAATTGACTCAGTACAATGAACTCTTCCCATTTCTCTGCTTGCACAGTACTAGTAGATTTATGCCTATGCAAAATCAGCTCTGAACTAAGGGGTGAGAGGAGACAAGAAGGAATGGAGAGACCTGAAGGCTTAGGTATTTTGCTTTGCCACAGCCTCCATCTGGATCATGCCCTTTTGAACACCGTGGCAAACTGGAGTAAATGAGTCACCTACAGAAAGGGGACAGCCCAGGTGTCTCCATCAGTCCTGCAAGGAGCAAACCATGTTTAAGATAGCTTTAAAGTGACCCCAGGACGTAGCTCTGGTGATCTTCTATAATGAGATGGACAATGAATTGGAACCAAAATACTCACAGACAGGTTGAGAGTCATCTGTTGGGCTACACATTGACCAAGGACTAATTTGTTCATTGAAAAGACTTAGGCAGACGCTCCACTATCTCCTCACTCTTCTCACTTCTCAGTCTTTCTCTGCTGCTGCTGAGAACGCTTCATTTCAATATGAAGGCAGTGGAATGGCACAAGGATAGATTGCAGTAATAATTTAATCACAAAAAATAAGCTCCACTGGAAAATACTGATGAGTGGTCATATTTAACAGCCTGGCTATTATGTTTGATTAAAGTACAGTGCAAAAATATTAATTGGGCTAGTTACATAGACAGCTTTATGTCCTGCAGCAAGTCATGTAATAACAAATTGATTTTTAGCTAAGCAAGACACTGCAGGCTGAAAAAAGGGAGAAACTGGAAATAGTGCCTAAATGCATTATGTATCCTTAGTCTGAAGTTATAATCTATGTGTGGCATAAAATGGTGGGGAGAAAGAGAACAGTTCCTTCAGTGGGAGAATGAAACCTAATTCATTTAATGCCCTTTGAATATTTAAACTCCTCCATTTCACATTCATGTAATTTCACTCTCACTAACACTACATGCTGGGCAGACTTCAATATTAAAATCCCCAAAATAAATTTACAATACAGCGACAAGTTGTAGAAGCTTTTATATGGAAATGCCTCCAGCTGAAATAAGGGACAGTTGTTTTTCAGCTCCTAACAGACATCTCTGCACTTCCAAAAATAACAGCACCTTCTACCACTCTTTACAAGCAGAGTCAGAAAAAAAGCTTATATAGCTAGAAATTTGATTCAGGTCCCTAAATCAAGTCTAATGGTTTCATACTATGAATTTCAGTGGCATCCTGCCTGTTGTGTGCCTTTCGGTGGGGCTGCCACGCAGGGACCCCAGAGGTTGCCAATGCCTGCACGCAGGTCTCCCATGCCAGGTCATCTAACGCACTTGGGCGTACGGGTCGCCTGCGCCGTGAGGCCACAAAGCCACACGCGCCAGCCCGTGCAGCAGGGACAAGCCCAGCGAGCTGAGGCGCTGGGGTAGCGGAGCACACTCACAAATCGGGCCGTTGCCACGTTTATGCCCCAATGCAAGTCCTTGATCTGCTGTTAAACTCAGCATCAGCAAGGCAGCTCCGGACACTAACCCTTGAGAGCAGTTTAGAGAAAAACCCACCACATCCAAAAGTTGGGAGGTAGATAAGGAGCAATGAGAAAGCTTCAGGATCCTGCAGCATTGATATTACAGGAAGAACGAAGGTGAAAGAACACGTATGGCACATTCAGGGCAGAAGGTAGCTGCCCTCCTGCCTCACTGATGCCCTCATCCCAATCCTGCCTGTGCTTCTCATAAGGATATAGTTTTTTGAGGGGAAACAAAGAACACTGACTGGCCAAAGAGAAAAGCAAGGGGTTTCAGAAGAAAGCAAGCACTCATGTGAAAACTGTCACAGCTACTCAGGAAATTGAAAATATTGTCCATCCTTGCCTGAATGATGATTTCCAGATTTTAATTATTTCCCAATTGTTTCTGAGAAGGATACGTGGCTACCAACCTCGTTTGGGCCTGAGGAAATAAGACTGTCAACTGTACAGAAAAGATCTGATCAGATTAAGAGATATTTAGGGTATTGAGCACAAGAATCTGACAAGGAAGCTAAAACAATGTATATGTTTGGATATGTGCAAAACCCCAGGGTATTTCTGCAAGCTCCTGCCTACTTCACTGTGATGCTTGCACTGAACTATGAGAACAAATAGTTATAGTACATTCACCTCTATACTTGACTCTTTTCACTATTTCCACTCCCAGCATCCGCATAAAGCAACAGCTGCCTTCAAATTATCTGAGTAGAGCTGAAATTCATTTAAGTGCAAATGAAAGAATGGAAGGGAGCCTTAAGTTAGTTATATTAACCTAGAAATGGGTCTCAGACATAACTATCGACAAAGGGAAAACCAAGGTCGGTGAAATAAGGCCAAGCTAGACCAAGCTCAGAGAAGAACTGGGATGGTAACAGACCATACTTCAGAACACATGGAGTATGAAGAGCGGCGGGGAAAGCTGAGTTTGCTCTGCCTGGGGGCCAAAAGGACATCTCATCAGGAGTCTTCAGGCACCTAATAGGGGGATAATGAGAAGATGGAGCCAAGCTCTTCTTAGAGGTGCACAATGAGCAAGAGGAAACATATAGGTTGCAGTAAGAGAAATTCCAGCTAGAAAAGCAGGAAAAATAACATTAAGTACTACAACAGATACGCCCAGAGAGACTGCAATCTCCATTCGTAAAGATAACCAAACCCCAACTGTACAAAGTCCTAAGCAACGCCATGTGACTTCAAGTTTAGCCCGGCTGTGAGCAGTAGGGTTGGACCAGAAACACGCAGATGTCCCCCCCTCACACCCAACCTAGTTATTTTATAATATTTCATCTTCTATTGAGACAGTATTTTTCCTAAGATAAGATGGAGTCGGTCTTTTAGCAACAGAAATTAATTTTTAAAATGCTATGACTTGAATATGAACACAATTCAATACAAAAAACAAATCCTTTTTTATGTCACTTCAGCATACAGCAGTGCCTCTGATGGTGAGTACACTTAACAGAACCCCCTGTGAAATAAGAATACTCTTTATAGTGGAATTTGATGCCTTTGGTTTGGTGATATAGACAGAATGAACAAAAGCAATTGAGAAGAGATTGGCAGACAAACTCAACTTTATCATGTTCTTCACAATGGCACAGTGGTTAGTTCAGATCCTCTCTCAACAGCAATAGCACGAAGTCCAAACTGCATAGGCAGACACTGGTTCAACTTCAAGAGCAATCAGACACAAAGGGAGAAAGTTTACTGAGTAAATGAATGTTTCTGGTGGCTCAGCATCTGATGGGTTTGATCAAAAAGCAAACAGTAAAGCTTCTATCCTTAACGCTGTCCTGCAATGAGCTTTCACATAGAGCTGTATATAACGTACTGCGCAGAAAAGGAACGCGGTGTTCAGTGTGCGTTGCACAACCTTTGTTTCCTACACCCTCCTCCTCAAGCAATGCATTCATTCCCCAGAGAAATTTTCCAGTCTGAGGAGCAAAACAAGCCAAGAATGTGTTAAACAGGTGTTTCAATCAGCTCTGGGTACAATCTTAGTACAACTGAGGTTAAAAATATTTGGGAATGATGTAATAAAAAGATAATAAGTTCTTGCTGTATATTCCCCTCCACCCACATAGTAAGACAGTCTATGTCGAGGTTGTCAGTTGTTCAGGTTCAAGGGCCAGAGTCAGCTCTGACTTTTGCCAAATTAGGCTAGAACAGCCCAGGATGATGAGGAATCAGCAATGGCAAGTCCAGACTTCGAAGGAGGAAGGAACTTGGTGATAACACAGCACTGTTTGGGTCCCCTCCTGTGGTGGGTGTTAGCATCAAAAGCAAGCAATAACCAAATAAGCATTTGCAGCTGGAAAGCTGCTTCACTGGCAGAGAACGAGGAGGCAACCAGTCAAACATACCAGGCCATTCATTTCCAGCCCCTGCACACTTTAGTCCCACCAGCAATACATGCCCCTTAAATGAAAACTGATCGTCTTTCTCCCGCTTGTTAGGATACAGAAGAGAGGTCTTGCTAACTCGCCTGGTTAACACGCAAGTGCGCTGCCACACACGTCACTACAGCTGCTACAAAAATCCTAATAGCGCCGCACTGATGACATCTGTAGATCTACCTTAGGAAGAATAAGAGCTCTTCGTGTTCTCTCTACCTATCACTACAGATTAAACCCTTGTGGGCTTGCAGTCGATTTTCCTTGGGTATGAAGTTTGCTAGCAAGTCAAAGTGTACCTCTAAATCAGTAGAGGTACACCGAGGTATTACATGCATTATTACTGCTCTATTTGTTGCCTCCATAAACTGAACTATTATGTGGTTTGTCATGGCAAAGTACTCAGGGAGACTCTCAGCACAAAAAGCACAATGGAAAAGCCTGTTCCAGCTGAAATGAAGGCTGTTAATAGACAGCTCAGATCATTTCCATCCTGTATCCTGATCTTAAGAAAGACCAGACTGCTTCACTTGGAAAATATCACATCACTTTACATTCCACTCTCCCCAGCTATAAATCATTGCTTAAGACCTACCTGATTTAAATTTGGAGAGCATCCATCTGTCAAGCTCCACATCTCCAGCACCTTTTGTGCCAAACACCCTCAGGTGTTCTTATCAAATACTCACATTAACAGCTCAATTAATTATGAGTTAGCCAGATCAAACAGGCCAGGCTCTAGCTTGACAGGCATCTGATGTTCAGATATCCTACCTATGCAAACTTTACAAAGTCAAGCAAATTCAAATTCCAGAGGGCTCAGATCAATACCACATTAAAATGCTGAGCTTATCTCTTCACTTGAAAAACTCATGAGAGACAGTGTGTAGAATCTGCTGTTTGTCAATTCATCTATGGAATTAAAATAGAAAAACAATCCACTAGATCTTAACAATTTGCTATGGTAGTAAAGGACACAAACCAGGAAGCAGAAAAGTGCGAAACTCCATGAAAGCAACAGAAAGTAGAGAGTGGTGCCTGCTAGGTGCATGTTTTAGAATGACCACAGGAATGTAAGCCCTTTCCAGCCACTCAGTATCTTGGAGGACAAGGCACTTCCTAGCAGGCACATGATCTGCAAAAAATTTGGCCACCCAGCTCTGTTACTCTCTTTGCAAATCTCAGCCTAGCTAGAGAGAGAAGTTCCATGAAGAGGACCTTCAACAGCCTTCTGGACTTAAACACTCCTGAGGACATTTCTCCCAGTGTTCGCTAGAGCTTCACAAACCAAATAAAATTATCTGCCTTCTGAGACCATCCCATTCACTGTCCAGGCTAATGATGCTGGGAAAGGGTGCAACACAACATTGCTCCAAAGTTAAACTGTGTACATGAAATGACATACCAGGTTCTGCAGATAGCTACTGCTTATTGCTTTGGGATCCTTAGAAATCCTTCACAGAATCACTAAGGTTGGAAAGG
>NW_010540757.1:0-710 GCF_000687285.1 Phaethon lepturus
TTGATGATCTTAAAGGTCCTTTCCAACCTAGAGATTAATAAGGAGGTTTCATCCCCGGCCGTGTACAGAGCAGCCCCTAATGCAGGGTGCGAGTTGGCAACGTCACGGGGCTTTGAGGAAGGTAGGAGATAAACTCCGGGGAAAAGCCCAGGTTCCGCTGCCCCGAGGGGGCTGCGGGCGGGGAACTCGCACGGGGGTCCCGCACCGTGCGGGCCCATCGCTCTTATTAGCGCTGGGTTTCACTGAACGCGTCAAAGCTGCTCTTGTACACAGAATCACAGAATCATTAAGGTTGGAAAAGACCTTTAAGATCAACGAAAGGCCATTCCTTTCTGCGCGGCACAGAAAATGAATAGGTGTGCTTTGTAAAATACACTTCAGTTAATATTTAATGCTATGTTTGAAAAGGAAAATGAAAAAAAGTATTAATTTATCTTTCTTTGGTGCTTACAACTGTTTTTATTTCAATCTGCAAACGTTTAGAATAAAAGAAACCTCTTTCAGATTTCTTTCTTTGGAATTAGTAATAGCTTTATATGGGTAAACGTCCTATTTATGTTCTCCGAAGCTGTAGAAATCAGCCTAATGGAATAATTCGGCTGAATTGCCCCCCTGCCTGCATTAGGTTACTTTGAAAACAGGCGCGTGTTAAGGTTTAGAAGCCCTTAGCCTTGCCTTGGGTTGGTCTGCCCTCTCTCCCACAGCGGCGC
>NW_010540758.1:0-10867 GCF_000687285.1 Phaethon lepturus
TGGCCCACACCGAAACAAAGGCTTCCATCCTTCAGCTGCCCTTCTCTGTCCTCAAAGGTGGAGGAACCCAGGATGACAACACATGGTTCCTGGCACTTATGTGGAAGGCAGCAAGGGGGGAGAAAGCGCTGTACGAGCCAAGCGGCACGGTCTGTTGCAGGCGGAGGGTTTTTTCCTTTACGGATCTGTGTGATTTTTATGGCTCAGGAGGGGTTTGGCTTGGGGCACGGAACCGATCCTTCATCTAGGACAGTGTGAAGAACATCTGATGCTGAAGATAAGCAATGTGTCCTTTCAGATGGGAGCGTTCTCGACTCGCGGCAGGCCGTATACAGCGCATCGATAGCTCTGCCTCCCCTGGGGTTTCTCCCCGCAGCTGCAGGCCATGTGCTTGTGTATGTGCATGTGTGCGCGCTCGCCGCGGAGGCGGGCTGGAGCACTTAACCAGCGGCAAATCAGTGAATCGGCGTAGGGGAAATGGTTTCCCTCGGGCAACTAGAGCGGAGGCTGAGTTGGGCAGGCCCGCCGACGGTTTGGGGGTAGAAGGAACCTGTGCCACCCCTGTGTGGTGGCTCACCTGGGCTGAAGAAGGGACTCCCAGTTGCCAGGTCCCACTGAAGGAGTCCTAAGTGCTTTACAGCTGCTGCACAACCATTTGTGTCGTTTTCTCTCCACGGTGTGGAGGGGCTGGACAAGAACCGTGGGGATGGAGGGATGGAGCATGAACGAGTGTCTCTGTAGGGCAAGAACAGGGAGATGAAGGGCTACTGAAAAATAATGGTTTGCTGCAGGTCAGGCGGCAGCTCTGCAGGGACTGGAGCATGAGAAGAGCATGCTTCTGCTCTTCTGGCAATATGGCTTACGTTTCCTTCCCTGCCTGTATCCTTACTTGGAGAGTAGTCAAAAGAGAAGTCATCCGATCAACCTGCCGGAGGCTTTTCTTCTTGCTTCTGCCCAGCTGAAGAGGCAACCGTAAAAGTTTCCCCATTCATTCCTAACTCTTCCTTCTTGGCTGTTGATGCCCGAGCAAGTTCAGTCTATACCCGTCTGTTTTCTTCACATATGGGCAGTTTATCTATGTAGTAAATATTTTTTTGTCTTTCTCTAACCCCTGGGTACAACACGCCTGCTTTCTATAGCGATGCTTGCCATTTAACTAGTTGTGCTTAAATGGAGGAAGTCAGTGAGTAGATGGAGGGTTTTAATTTCACTGAAGCCATTCAGGAAAAGCAGCTGGATTTCTATTCCGCATATGTCCTTATTCTACCCCACGCTTGACTGGTTTGGGAAGTGCTGCGGCGAGCACCCGACATGGTGAGTTTTGTCACATGCGTGAGTGGCTGGATGCTCATCACAGAGGCTGCAGAGTGAAGCGTGCCTAAATGTCTGGGACAGAGAAAGTGGCTCAGCTTCATTTTTATGGGAGAAACCTTAGAGGTGTGCACGAGCCTTTTCTGTACCCCGGTGAGCAACCCAAAGGAGTGAGGAGGTAGAAGCTACTGGAGAGAGTCAGTAGTTGGCAGCCTCGTGCTTTGGGGCATAAACATCCTCCTAAGAGCTTGGTTTCCAGCAGGGTAAGGGGAACAGAAGGGGCAGGACGGGGTAGGCTTTCCTGTAACTCGCCAGTGTTTGTTTTCTTGAGCCTTGCCCTGAAGTTTCTGTAGCTCTCTTGCCTGAAATGGATGGTGGGATGAACCATGAGTGTGATCTGAGAGCATTTTCTTATGAACAGTATAAACTACTACCATACAGTTACTAGTAAGCATTGCCGTTATTCCCTCTGAATGATACATTTGGAAGTCTTACAAAAAAGAATATGTAAATAGAAAGTACCACTGTGTGGGGAACACTCTAGTTTCTACAGAAATAAAAATTAGCAAAACTAAATGCGGTGTACTACATCTGGTAGACCCCTAGGCTGTATCCAGTGAAATAGCTAAGGGGCTTGCCATTGATTGACAGGGCCATAGATAACACTGCATTGACCTGTGCAGATTTAGGGCCCCATCCCTTCCAAATGGAGTAGTGAAGGTGAGCACAAAAGCTGACATTCATGTATGGGACAGCTAAGACCATGCTTTCAAGCTCCAACCCAAATAATGAAACAATTTTCAACGCGATTTTTTTTTGGTGATTACTTTCTTTGCCTGGGAAGGGCATTGTTTGAAAATTAGCTGCTCATAAGTATGTAACAAGGTCTTGGTAATGGGGTCTTGGTGCTCTGGACAATATTACACTGCTCTGAAAAACTTATGGCAAAGCTGTTCCAATAGGTTTCCTCTTGGATCCTGACTATGAGGAATACTGCAGAGGTAGGATGGTACATCAGATGTAGCCCAATTAATGAAAAGAGGAGGATAATTGGCCTAGCAGTGTTGATATAAAAAAAAACAACCCTTCAGTATAATGCTTTTGATAGGTCAAGGGGACAGCAGAGAGTTTGGGGCAGGTCATAACATGGAAGTAAAGCGTGAACGTGACTGTTAGCTGCTGAGTCCAGCAAGGAATGTACTCTGTTTTGTTCATGCTACATCTGTTGTACTTTTCATTTCTTACAAAAAAACAGATGTACCCATTTTAATGTACTGGACCTTTGCTTAGTAACATGTCATCTTTCTGGGAAAACCTATACATAATAGCATTGTTTTAATGGGCACAAATCCTTGCTTGGGCTACAAGCACGTGTTTTGGACAGGACGTGTTTTGGGCACTGTGCATGGAATTTTATATAGCAATTGTCCTCTTTGCTTTTGTGGGTAAACTTTCTAGCGCTAAAATATTGAGCTACAACACTGTGCTTCATTGTTAGACTCGCTGACCTTTGCCTTTAGTTGGAAAGGGGGCAGGAAATCTGTGTTTCCTAAAAGCTGCCTGAAGTCACAGAAGAAAGCAGTATCCCTTCTGCTAGCAGCGTACGGAATGACCTCTCGGTGCAAACAGAAATAACCGTGGCCACATGAAAGCCGTATGGAGGCTTGGCTGTGGGAAGTCAGCGATGATGGGAAGCAAATAAACAACAGGGAACTGGATGTTAATGTTGGTTGTGTCAGATACGTAAACTCGTGTAGGTTGCAATAGTACTGCTTATCGGGATCTGCAACCCATCGGGTTCTGCAACCATCTTACTAGTGCAAGCGTGAGCCCACGGAGCAGACGTATACGTGCTGCTTCAGAGGCAAGATCCAGTTGTGGGAAAAAGAAAGGTGGTCTTACAGGGAAGGGAAATCAGAGTTGTTGCCTCTTCCCTGACTCTTGGATGTTGTAAGAAAACAAAAAGCAATCCAGAATGGTGAAGACGAAACATCTCAGCCTCTCTTGCCAGTTGGAGAACTGCTAATAATGTTTATAGTCTTGGAACAAAAGACAACAAAACAAGTTACTTAAGAAGAGAATCCATCATTCTGACAAAAATAGAGCTTTCAGCTGTGGGCTTTTTTTTTTTTTTTTTTGTCTGAGCCTGTGTTTCTCCAGCCAATCAATCCTGTTACTGAATAAAACTCTGGAAATCAACTTAACAAGATTAATGTCTGTAAATATTTGTAAAACCTATGTGTTATACAGTCTTTTTAAATGAGATTATGTCATGTTTGTAATACTTACTTATTTTGTACCCAGTCTGGTCTAAAATTGAATAGTTTTCATTAATTTTTCCTGCTTGTTTAATTTCATGGTTAAACCAATAAGTTACAAATCTGCATGACTGCCCACTTATTGTTACACTCGGAATAACTGCACTCAGTCACTGTGCATGGACTCAGATTGCCATAGGGTGTTAATACTTGATATTTAAGCAAGCACGTTTATCTGAAAGCTGGCTTTCAGTCTATGGAATGCAATGTTTACTATGTGAAGTTCAGCCTAGAAAAGTTGCAGTTAGGAGATGTAGTCTGTGATCATTAATAATGCCTAGAATTAGTGTTTGTCTTTTCAAGGGTATTAGGGAAATTATCTGCTAAATGTGGGAGGATAAGTGCAGGGAAGATAAGTGTTAGGCTTTGAGAAAAGGGGTTTTCTGTGGATTTAATACAGTCTTCTCAGCAGGTTCTTTTTCTTGCCTTTGCTTTTTTTGTCACAATAGGTATCTGATTTCTGTCTATGCTCTGTCTTGAGTGTCTTGTTTAACCAGAGGAGAATTTGGAGTTATGCAAACTAATAATCAATTCCCTTCATAAATTGAAAGATTTATTTTTCTTGTCCAAGTGTAATTCCTTAGTCCAAGTGTTTAGTTCCAAACACTAGTGTAGAGATTTTTTTTTTTTCCCCCCCATGAAACTTTCCTCTGTGGCAGAAAGAACCCCCTGGGAAGCTGACATTTGAAATGCCATTTAATCTTTGTTTATTTTGCTAATGTGTTTGCAGGTAGTTAAAATACTGAGAAATGTAGTGGCGGCATCATCTGCTGGAGTATGTTTTTATAGAAAAAAAATAATGAAGGGGGTAATGGCTGTTAGTTTACTCGTGCCTTCTGCTGAGGGGCCCTTGACTGGTCCTGAAGGAAGCAAGTGATGCTCTGCAGACCCTTGGCACGCAGGTGAGCACAGAGAACCCTTTCCCCAGCAGATGCCCCACACCAGGGGGCCAGGGGCTGCTCGGCCACCCCGCAGGGTATGTGCTGGGTAAAGCCTGCAGAGCTTTTCTTCCTCAAGTAAAGTGGATGGGTTCATGTAGGGCTTTGTCAGAACTGATACTTGGGTTTTAGCAAGAAAGCATTTTTTTTTTTTTTTCGTTTAACCGCAAAGGTTCTACAGTTCTTGCTTTTGGGATTACTAGCGACGTGTCAGCGGAAGGCTGGATTTAATTTTTCATGGGAAAAGCATCTGTGCACTTCTGCAGGCTGAGATAAAGCAAACTTTAGATGGGAAATCAGATGAGTTTGTCAGTCTGAATAACTGTATTGTGGAGGTACAGGTGAGGAGGCAGACAGCGCTTCATTCTTTGCAAAAACAAGAGGGAGGATTTTTGTAATGGACCACTCTTTCACAGAATCATTGAGGTTAGAAAAGGCCTTTAAGATCATCAAGTCCAACCATCAACCCAACATCACCATGCCCACTAAACCATGTCCTGAAGTGCCACATCCACATGTTTTTGAATACTTACAGTGATGGTGACTCCACCACTTCCCTGGGCAGCCTGTTCCAATGCTTGACCACTCTCTCAGTAATTTTTCCGAATATCCAATCTAAACCTTCCCTGGCGCAACTTGAGGCCATTTCTTATCATTCTATCGCTAGTTAGTAGTATTTACATCGGTAGTATATACATCAGCAGTATTTATTGCTGTTGAGCATGGTTGCTCCTGACCGAGGTGATCTTGTTAGGTGATTTCCTGTTACTGGAATATCCAAAGGAATCGCTGGCTGGCAGTGTAATATTTTGTGTTTCAGGTGGTATTTGCGTGTCAATGTATAATATCTGTAAATAACATTTATTTTCCTTTTTCAGCTTATGTATTACAATAAGAACATAGGGAAAAAGGACTGGAGGACGTCATAGTTATAAATATGCTTCCAATTATATTCTCTTACTTGATCATCTCTTGTTGATCTTTTGCTGCCTATACAAAAAGTGTTTTAGTAAACAATACCAGTTTTATAGAGAATGTAGAAGAATATGTATGCGTGCAAGAGAGGCTTAATTTTTTTTCCAACTGCATTAGACTTTTTTTTTTTACATTTTAAGTACTTTGCATTATTCTTAACAGCGATAATACATGGAGCATACTGAGATTTATTATACACATATCATTTGTTCTTGGGCACCAGTATAACATACGTGGGTGTCAACTGCATATCGCTGTGGTTTTTAACCAATTTATGATAGTTTTGTTCTGATGCAAGGCTTAAGTATGCTAGAACCCAGGATTGCCACCCACTTCAAATGTTGTTGTTAGCAGACAGCATTTACTTCAGTCAATTTAAAATCTTAACATTATGAATTGGTTTTAAAAGGTTTGTGTCATTTTAAAGCAACTTTTTTATTCCATCTGTATAATATCTACTGGCGTTGGTACTGGAGATCATTCTCCTGTAACATGTAATGCGGCTGTGGGAGTCCCACTGCATTTATTAATTAATTCCGCTGAGGTCTCGGACCTCCTAGAAGAGTAGGGTCATCCCTCTTGAGTGTCCAAACAAGATACAACCGACCGAACAGCAGCGTTCTCTCGGAGCTCTCCTTGATCCGCTGGATGGAGTCCAGGGAGCCCATCGCTTCGAGGAACACACGTGTCGGACCATATGTCCTTACATAATAACCACGTGTGTGGGAAGCCCAGAGGGCAGGTAATCCGTGGGGTGTCCGGTGGTGATGCAGGCAGCAGGCTGGCGAGTTCCTGCGCCGGAGAGGTTTACAGCTGGCTACCTCGTGGTTTCTGGGAATGGCATTCTCCAGCTTTTGTTTGTCCTCCTGCCTTTCTTGTATAGTAGTTGGGCTGGGAGAGTGGGAAATGCAGCTCGTGCAGCCCATGCAGAGATTTCTGAAGGAAGCTTGCAAGGCTGCATGGATTGCTGCTGTTGCCTCCAGTCAATTCTTCGGCTGAAATTAGCTTGAAGATTAGAGGAGAGGATACAGCCAGAAGCACGCACGCACAAGCTTACAGAGCAATGAACATACCCAGAGAAATCGCCCAGAGTAAATTTTCTTGTGTGTCATGTAAACAAATAGATCATAAACATTCAGTGCCTGCTTGGTAGGTTTATTTGGTAGGTTACCCTGTATTGCCCAAGAGCTTAAGTTAAAATACTTACCAATGCTGTGCTTGATCTTCCGGGATCTGCAAGAAGCAGGCTGAACTTCTTCCCCCCTTCTTCCCTTTCTGTACGTGTAAAATGGAGGCTACCTGCCTTCCTGGGGCTTAGAGAGGATTAGTCACTCCTCACGGCTGGCTTTGGAGGGGAGAAGCACTAAGCAGGGCGGTGTGATACACGTCTGCTCTGATGGAGATGGGAGGGGAGGAGCACCGGGGTGCTCCTGGGGAGGGAGGAGGGCTGGCTGGCGAGGACGGGGTCAGGAGAGCCCTTGCGTGGGTGCCCAGGGGTGGAGGGCGGGCCACCAGTGGCCACAGGGAGACCAGAGCTGCGTGGGGCTGTCCGGCTCTTCTGGGATGGCTGCAGCCTGCTCTTTAAAGCAAGCAGAGCGAGACAGGCGGAGGGAGAATACCCAGCGCGTTTCGGTGAATACGAGCACAGACCCCTTGGCTTTAATCAGCTCATGAGGAGCGGACTGCGCCTGGGTCCTGCCGGTGCTGGGCTTGCAGGGCGAGCTCCGGTTTGGGCGTGGGCGTGTGCACGTCCCTGCGTCCTCCCCGGGCGCACGCCCTGGGCTGGGGGATGCTGCCTTCGGGCTCCAGCGCACAGCCTTCTGCCTGCCTGGCCTCCCCCAAAAAGCCTGCTGGGAATGGTAACCCTCACTGTTTAGCATGATCCGGCGTACGTTTGGTGTTCACCTGGGAAACTGTGCTCAGTGCCTGCTTCCAGAGAAATCCAAAACCTGGCTGAGGGCAGATTACCCTCACGTGGCAGAATCAGTGGCATAAAGGCTTGCCTCTTCCTTGCCTCTTGCCTCTTTCCCCTTCGCTGAGCGTGTTTCTTTCCTCACGAGCTCTGTGTCCTTCCCGTTAGTCCCCATTGCCTCTGCAGCGAGGGGACGCAGCCCCACGCTGTCCTCCCGATCAACAGCTTCCCTGTCGTCTGCTTATGGGTCCTGGTGGTGTCTCCGGCAGGGGCTTATCCCCTCACTGACCTGTTCCCCTTCCTGCCCGATCCCCTCTACATCCTCTGGGATTGAACTCCACACACTTGGGCTGGATGATGCCCAACAGATAAAGCAGGGTCTGAACCTGGGGCGTAGAGAGCTCCTGCACTGCGCAGACCGAAGGGATGCCCAAGCACATCCCTGCCTTCCAGAGCACTTTGCATCCATTGGTTAAAAATCAGCTGGGTTCTCACAGTACCTCAGATTTCTGGATTATTTTTTGTTTTTCTGATGTTCCCCATCTCTCCCAAGAAGGCAAGGCTGTAATACTAAAAGATTATTTTATAAGTCTGGGGAGAACATACGTTTTCCTTGTGCAAATTAATGTTCTGTAATAACTACCGTGTAGGAATTGATTTTCTGTAGGTAGCAACTTCGTGGGCTTGATACAATAAAGTAATAGAGCTGTGCCTGTTGTGTCTAACCCGTGCAGTATTTCAGGACTGTGATAGAAACAGCCTTTATCATGCAAGAATAGTAATTGCATTCCAACATTTTCAGGTTTCAGAGTGTTCATCGGAGTTTGCCCGGCCCCACACTGTAAGTGTAGTGGTACTTCAAAGCCTATGACAATTCAGTTTAAAAAAAAAAAAAAAAAATCATAGAATCGTAGAATAGTTTGGGTTGGAAGAAACCTTTAAAGGCCATCTAGTCCACTCCACCTGCAGTGAGCAGGGTCATCTTCAACTGGACCAGGTTGTTCAGAGCCCCATCCAACCTGACCTGGAATGTCTCCAGGGATGGGGCATCTACCACCTCTCTGGGCAACCTGTGCCAGTGTTTCACCACCCTCCTTGTAAAAAATTCCTTCCTTATATCTAGTTTAAATCTACCCTCTTTTAGTTTAAAACCATTGTCTTATCACAACAGGGGAGGTGTGGTTCGGTAGTAGACGGTCTCACTTAAGCCCAGGGGCTCATAGCAGTGACAAGTAGGGCATGAGGGACAGGCAGTGTTGGTCCCTGACAGAGAAGGTGAGCCCTGTGATTCTGGACCAGCACGTGATGTCCAAAGAGTACTTAAAGGGTAGAGCATGTGCGGAGCTGCTGTTTTGTCTGGCTACACACGTGTCTGGTTCTTGTTGAAGTAACAGTTGGTTTCTAGTGCCCTCGATAAAATCCATCCATATGTCTGAGTTATTCCTCTGTGCCCTGGAAGAAGTAAACTTGTGGACCTGGAGTTAGGTCCGAATTCTGGCTAAGCATGTGCTTAAGCCTGCTGGGAGCCGGAGAGGATGGTGCTGGTCGGAGGGGAGCTGGACCATGATATCCCATTTTGAAGGAAGCCAGTGGGGAGGGTGACCCCAGGAGGTGCCAGAAGAGAGGCCAGCATTGGTGCCTGCTTGGGTCAAGACAAACCTAGAGGGTGAAGTTCACTCCCTGGAGCGGGGAGAGCGGGCACTGATCAGGTGCTGTGATTCGGCTCGTTGCACAGGTTGTGGTTCTCCTGGGTTTACCAAGAGGTGTTTCTTTAGGGGGAAGGTACTTACCGAAGCAGCAAGTACCCATCGGGCCGGCAGCAAGCAGATGCTGTTGCTGCCTGGGCAGAGCTGAAGGGCTGTGTGTAGCTGTTACCTCCTCTTCTGGTGGTGCCGGTGATGCACAGGCGCTTGAGCCCTGTCCCTCCCCGTCTACGCTAGCAGTGCTACTCTTCTGCAGTGAGCTCTTGCAGTGTGGCTGTACTGGTCTCCTCTTGTTTTGATGGCTACGTTTGAAATATGTTGTTGCTGGTGATGCAAAGTATCTGCTTTTCATCACCATGTCTCTTTGTGTGAATGCTGTGTTGAGTCTTCAATACAGATTTAATATTTCTTGAATATTATATGTTAATTGCTTCCAATTTTCTATTGCTTCATCTCTTGGCCACCTCAACTTCATTATTGTTATAGCTGCCCTTTTGTGAAATGTGTTAGGCCTGTTCTGATTTTTCTTCTCCGTCTCATTTTTTGGCAGCTTAAGTAAATGTTCTTGCCTTATATATTTTATTTAGAACAACAGATTCCCATTAAATCAAATATGGGAATTTGTTTAGTTAATAGGGAGACTGTATAGCACTACTGAGTGGAAAATACAGTGTGTTGTAGCCTACAGCATTAAACTGTGAATAGTGCGTTTCTTGAAACTTGAAGTTTATGTGTTGATTCTTATATATATCAGGGTCTCAAAAAAGTTTATTACTGCTCTTCATGCAGAATTTCATCGTGGCAAAGACCTGTGCTATTCCCCTAGATCGCTGTATGGGGGGGGGGGGGAATCCTCTGCATGCTTATGTCAAATGAAAAGGTGCTCCTTCAAAAGGGTAATGAGTAAAACAGGACCTCAGCAAGAAAAATATACCAAGGTGACGTATCCCTTAAACCCTGGCTCTGAAGTTTATGAAGATCTTCCATCGGTGGAGCAGGGATTGCTGCTAGAGTCTCTCTCAAACACAGTGCTGAGTGTCCTCATGTCCAAAAGAAGACTCGTTCTGGGGGATGGAGAGAGAGGGGATGGGGCAAAATTTAGAAATTGCGAGGCGCTGAGACATGGGACTGACAGCCACGGAAAGCTGTGTAGATTGTGGTGAGTTTTGCCTCAGCCCTCTTAAAGAGCCTGAGCCCCCCCCCAGGTATGTTAGTGACACAGTGACAGCTCTTCAGAGCTTGTCCTTTCCTCCGGGTGGCAGAGGATGGGAAACTTCTGCCTGGGATGTGTGGGAGCTGGACCAGGTGAAAGAAGGGTGGTGGGAAGTGTCACCACTGAATGGTTGTTTTTTTTAGCAAGACGACTGTGCTTAGAGAGAAAGGAGCCGATGCCTTCGTGCAGTCTCAGACGACTTTTTTCCTGGCTAGCTGGCTGTGCAAGCCCAGGTCCTACTGTTTACCCTGTGCAGAAGGTATTTGGCTGTAAAGGGGATGAGCCCACGTAAGGACTCGTGTGAGGAAATGCAAGATCTCCCAAAGATAGCATAAAATTGTTTCTTAATGAGTCTTCAGTACGGTATTTCATAATGGGCCTTCGGAAAAGTATGAAAGGTATTTGCCTCGGTGTCTTAATAACCTCTCGGGGGAGGGAGCGGTCTGCTTCCCGCGCGCGGCTGCTGCGAGCCGGCGCCTCGGGCTCCTCCGGCCGTC
>NW_010540759.1:0-333 GCF_000687285.1 Phaethon lepturus
TTGTGAGAGATGTAGGGTGAAAAACGGGCGCTCACACACGCAGCCGGCAGCTCCACTGTACACCTGTGCTGTAGCTCAGCCCTTGCATGAACAATGCACAATTTCTTAGTTCGCTCTAGAGGATGCATATTTAGTTACTGCTTCGAAAGCACCTAGATGTCCCGATAAGTAATTTTGAAAAGTGTTTAATTCATCTTTAGAGCTCCTGACAACCCCTAGCGCTCCCAAACTCCTGAGTTACGAAATCATGAACTATCCATCGGCTGCCTTCCCCTTGACCCTAATTTCTGAGCCTTCAGCTGACGCTGCAGGCTGGGCTCCGCCACCACGCGG
>NW_010540759.1:386-1712 GCF_000687285.1 Phaethon lepturus
GTGACCCTGGGTGCTGCCGGGCTCCTCCGCAAACACAGGGGAAGTTTAAGCAACCTAATTCACTCTTCCCATCTTCACATCCCAATGTTGCCCAGCAAACACACCCGGCAGGTAAACACGGTCATTAGCACTCATACACACGTATGCATACGTGCTCCAGCGAGTCACTGAGGAGGGGCAGAGCGGACGGAGGAGGGGGCCCGGCGGGCCTTCAGAAGGCAGCTGGGCCGGCACTAAGAGGTGAGGTGCTGCCGTCGCAGGGGGCCGGTGAAACCTCACGCTGCACCTTGCTTCCTCCTTCCACTGCAATCAAAGCTCGGCAAAGTGTCAAGAACGCCAATGCTCATTCGAAACCCAGCTTCCAAGCCTTGGAAAGATTTGGCTGACCCTTTGTGAATATTTGACTGACGTGTTTGGAAAGTGTAACAAAACCCAAATCAGAGAAGGGCTTCAGGAGCTGTTTGCTTTTCTTGCTCAGTTCTGGCAAGGAGAAACTGCTGACCCCGAACTTCCAAGTTCAGTTCCTCCTCATGCGAGCTGCCCCTCTTCAAGGGCTTTCAAGCAAGGAGTTCAGGTCTACGCCTGGTGCCAACAGCAAACATCTCCGCTTGAGAGGCCGTATGGGGATACTTGCAGGCAAGCAGCAGAGTGGCAGGGGTGGGCTTGCAAGCAGGGTCTGCCTCTGCTTCAAGAGGGGACACAGCTCGGCTTTGCAGCAGGTGACACGTCCAGATGTCCTCGCAGTGAGAAAGGCTGTGAGCCCTTGCAGTTGTGGCCAAGCAGTGAAAAAGGTGCTGAAGCCCCAGATTTCCAGCTGTGCTGGAGCTCATCCACAGCCAAGGGCCAGAGGGGCCATGCTGTTGTCTTCGGTTTGCAGAGAGAAGCCTGAGCCACCCTGTTCAGCTAGTGCCGGGGTCAGAGTTTTCCCAGAGCCTGGGAGCCTTTGCATCCAACATTTGGCTTGGCCCATGGTCCCTAACACCCCATGGCCTCATTTTGTACCTGCTGAGATCATCACCTGTCTGTCTGCAGCAGATTCCCAATTTGCACAGATGCAACCCAGGAAAAACTCCAAACTAATTTCATTAGAGCTTTGGTTTGTTTGGGTTTGGTCAACAGGTTTAAAGGCGTCTGAACGCCCAAGCTCTGCTTCTGCCTGACCTTCTGAATTTGTGTCGCAGGGAGGGCACCCGGTCACGGGCGCTGACGCGGCAGCGCTGCACGCGGGGCTGCAGCGCGCCTCCAGGACGTGCTGCAGGTTGGGGACCGTCAGCCTCGTTCTGCCTGGTCTGGGCTGCGGCCGGGAGTAGGAGGGCAGGGCAACGT
>NW_010540760.1:0-960 GCF_000687285.1 Phaethon lepturus
AAAAATAACCAAATGCCGTGTTTGTTTGTTTTCTAATTAATGCGTGGAAATCTGTTTTCTGTTAATATTCTCAGGTCTGTTGTCCAGGCAGCTGGCCTGACAGAGCCTTTGGGGGAGGCTGCCATATTTTTTCCAGCTGAAAAACTGAATTTGCTTCCAGCCAAGTTCTCAGCCGTAGCAACCTCCCCAAAAGGCAATTCCATCTTCCAAATGCCCGCCAAAACCTGCTGTCCTAAAATCTTCAACCCCCCGGCCCGTAGGCTTGCAGCTGCGGCCCAGGCCCCAGCCATCCACACTGCCCAAGGCACGAGGCGCCCGCTGCCCACTACCACCGCTGCCCTCACGCGGTGGCCTGGCCTCCCGCCGGCACAGGCTCCACCATTCCTGCACCATGACTGCAAACGATGCCGCGCTTCGCCTGCCCGCCCGCGCTCCTCTGCGCTCTTTGGAAGGGGCATCGGTGGGTTTGGCATGCCACACATCCCTTCTCTGCGCCAATGTCAACCACATTTTCCAAGAACCTGCCAATGAATAATGTCAAGTAACTCTTTGTTATCTTCTTTGTGCTTTATTCCAAAAGCTAGGGAGATACGGGAATGTGGGTCAAAAACGCAACAGCCCAAACCTACAAGACAGCTTTTCTGTGGCATCTATGCAAGTGGTGACGTTGTTTTCCAAGCTGTGTAATGAAAATCCATGGGGATGGGGATGTTGTGCACTTACCTGACGCTCAGGCTTATTTGAAAGATTCAACCTCAAGACCATTTTTTTCCTCGTAGTGGCAAAGCCACTTAGTAAAAACTAACCTGATTCTTGAGCCCTCTTGCTCAAATATCCAAGGCAGGCACCAAGACTGAAAATAACCAGACTCGACTGGCTGGGCTGTACGTACCGGAAAGCCAGGAGCTGTAACAGAAAGTGTCAGGCAACCTTAGCTAGAGGCAGTGCCTTTCCTTACGC
>NW_010540760.1:991-5065 GCF_000687285.1 Phaethon lepturus
CCCATCAGTCTTCCAGCCCTGTGCAGGGGAGGAGGAGAAAAGATCTGATCTGCATTTGCACCTTCAGCCAACTGGACTTGGCCCAGGGGTCAGAGCTGTGAGCGCCTGGAGCTGGAGACGGCGCTGGCGTGGATACAGCTGGAGGCGGTTACAACTCCTGCTCCTGAAGGGGATGCAAAGAGCCGCTATTCCCCCGTCACGATACTGTAACATCTCCTCCTGCAAGTTACCCATTGCAATGTCAGGAGCAAAATTAAGTCGCAGCTCAGCAGCACACGCTTAGGTTTAACACTCATGTCAAAGGTCACGTAATACAGACTTCAGGATGTTTTTACCTGTTACTCTTTTCCCATTGCCATTGGCAAACTTTTGTATTTGGACATTGGACATAGATTTGCCTTTTTTTTTTTCCCCCACATAGTACAGGTATAGATCTTGTTCACCTGAGGTTACCAAGAACCAGCTCTGCTCAGTTTACCTTTGCGATATTAGCTCATGTCCCCTCTACACCTCCTCTGCTCTACAAAGCGGCTGGCAACGTGCACCTTCCATCAGTATTTGTACTGGGCTCCTGCAACCGAGCGTGGAAGGACCGCTTCAATCATTTCGTTGCTTTTTTTTTATTTGGAAACATTTATTACTGATTGGATGTTGCCATTTGATGGGATGAATGAATTCTGATCCTGGAGAAAACGGCAAAAAACTGGCTGCAGTTAGGATCCGTTGCCTAAAACAGCGTAGTCTGAGTTCTGCCTCTGCTGAGACGCTGCCCTGAGTCGCGAGTGCCAGCTGCTGCAGCCACCGCCAGCAACGCTCCGCGGCAAGAAGGCAGGCTGTGCGCTTGGCACCGGGCTGGCTCACGTCCCCTTTGCTTTCCTCTGGGGACACTGGGCATTCTGCTCGGCCTGCGCTTCCCCACACACGTCCGCAGGTCTTGGGTACCGTTACGCCGCGCTTAACGTTCAGCATTTCTTGGTTTGGAAACAGCTTCTATTATAACCCCTTACTGGGAGAGTCAGCTCTCAGGAATGCTTTTGAAAACGCTTTACGTACGATACTCTATTTTATGTTCCTGTTTTCTCAGGTTTTATCCACTCCTTTCCTTGAAAAAGGCATGGGATTCACAGACATCAGCTCAGTCATCAGCCGGTCATCATTTTAGGCAGTTGCGACATTTTCATGCTGTAGTACTTCCTCTACCAAAGAAATTGGCACAGCACATCTACACCGAAGCCCGGCAGTTGCTGCCTGGGCTCTGTACAAGTAACTTCTTGCGGTCTGCAGCCGCTTCCTATTCTCGTTTCCTGTTCTCGAGCACTGCCAAACTTTTCACCTGGATGCCATATGGCTCGGGATCCCTTTCCAGCTGGGTGTAATTTGACACAGCTTGCTCCAGCATACCCTGACTTCAATGTAATCGCTGTGGGCTGAAATTTGTAAGGCTTGTGTGCCAAAAACACAGCACTGAATGTTTCCCCCCGCCGCCTTTTATTTTCTTTTTTGTCGTGTGTGAACATGTCAAGATATATCAGGATGGTATGTTTGATCAGCTCATCTTTGATGCCTCTGACGGCCGCATCCAGGTAAGAACACGGTGTCTACAGTGCAACTTTATGCAATAGTTGTCTCGGGAGTTACATAAAACCTTAGAAGAAATTGTCCAGAGTAGCATTGAGTATCTCTGGGCACGAGCATATTCTGCACTGCATTTACCTGCCTGTCACAGCTCACTGGAGGTCAGCAAGTATCCCACGTATGAGGCAGACTCCCCCAATTTCAACTTGGGTTCTTTTTAATTGTATATTTAATTTATACCTTCTGACAAAGAAAGCCAGCGGTCACTATCTGGCAGAGCTTTTGTCATGCTACTTGCATCCCTACCTGAGAAGCCACAAAGAAGAGACTTTACAGGACTTGACTCTTCAAGTTCAGCATCACTGGAATTGGCCATCTCCTCTTGCAGGGGGGTTCACCAGCTCCATCACCCATGTCTATCTGTAGATGTAACACACCGCTGTAATGAGGTGAATAGCACCATAGGATGGTGGAGTCGATGCTTCCTCGGGTCAGTGATACTTGACAGTATTTTTGCTACTGAATACTGAGAATAAATTTGCCTTTCCTTTATCAAGTAGTGGCTTTTCAGACATGGGCATCCACAGCCGTTGCTCACTCTTTTCACTGTTTGATCCTGTGCATATTCCTAGTGCATATTCCTAGTTTGTCAGTGGGTATCAGACCCCTTGGGATCCATGACTTCGGCGATTCTGCTCCCTCCCCTCACCCCCATTTCTGAACCACCCTCCTGTAATGCACGGGACGCCCTGTGAGGCAGCGTCTGCCCCGGCCCAAGCACTGTTCCTGGTTTCCGCGACTCTACACTGCAGGCATGCGATGGCAGCGCCTGGAGGCGCCGCTCTGGTTGCGCTGCGCTGCGGTGACTGCGGCGAGCACGCCACGATGTTCGGCAGAACCTGTGTGGCTGCGGCGCACATGGGAGGAACCGACCTGAACCGAAGGTCTGGCTGCTGGTTTCTGCATACTGCTACCCACAGCAATCACATCAGAACGGAGGCGAGCTCGGGCTCCTTTCCTGACTGCAGGTGGAGGGAGCATAACCGTAAGGTACGAGGAAGACATCTCTCAGATATTTCTGGGTCACTGAAGCTTGTCAAAGAGGTGCGACTAAACACTGTCAGCTGGTTTTACACTAGATTTATGATTTGATTCTCTTTTTCTAGTGCCTTCATTCATGAGTTGCTCTTTCTAGGGGAAAGTAGGTGTTCCTGTGTGGTTAGAAGTTTCAGGTATTTTTCCTTGGCATTCAGCTGCTAATTTCTATTATCACAACAGTATGGACAACTCCGTAACTGAAGACTGGCTTTATTGAGCTCTTTTTTCCTTTCTTCTTAATGCTGAGAAAATCCTGTAGCCTAGTGCCTTCACTGACATCAGCTGTACCAGCTGGGTATCAACCCCTTGTTTGCCTGCCACCACCCTGGCCTGGGAATTACTTTTCTGTGGCACGTGAACTGCAGCCATGAGCAGACAGGCTCATCTGGCTGACATATCTTTAACTTGGGAGAGACTTGTTAACTGACCGTAAGCACACTTTGTTGACTACAATGCAAAATATAATAATTTTTGCACAAACCACCCCTGAAGGCCCATTTGGGAGATAGATACACTTTCTTTGCTTTGTGTTTGGAGCCGTACGTGATTATTTGCTGCCCATCAGACACCTCTCCCTGGGGAGATGCAGTCCAGGGCTGAGGCGGAGGAACGTTCTGCCGAGGAGCAGTAACGATCATTTTGTTTCTCTGACAGGGGCACGCATGTTTCCCTGGCCGAGCCTTTGTGTTGGGCATGATGTCTTCCTGCTCCGTGTGACAGATGGTTCAGTCTTTGGTGATTTCCCTTCTCACCTCTACTACAGCGCACGTCACCTGTGGGACATTCTTTACCATCACGCTTTCTGCCACAGCACCCCCAGGTCTGCTTCTTACTTTTGGTTTTCTCCTTGGTCTTCTGTATTTGTGCTGTTGCTCTTGAGTCTAGTCTGGGTTTCCTATTTCCGTGCTCCGCCCGGCGGCTCTCTGTCCGTATCATTTATGTGCTCCTTGGTCTAGAGCTTCCCCAGCTCTGAAACTTAGTAAGACCTCTGCAAGCCTTGTAATATGAGCTTCTGCACATTTTGTTCCCATTACTAATCAGCCATGAAATATAGATAATCCTAGGAGCCAGCTGTGTTGCACAGCCTAGCAAAGACCGATTTATCATTTCTCCAGTTTCTTAAGCAAGGTTATCAAAAAGATTCCTTTGGCAAAGGGTATTTCTGTAGGCTGAAGATGACTCGGGTGCACTCCCAGGCTCCGTAGGGACCATGTCAGCCCACCCCTCCATAGCTCTGGATTCTGCTGGGGCAGACAGCACTCTGTCTGGCATTACTAGCAGCGACCCCGTCTTCCGCGCTCTCTGACGGAGCCGCATTGCCACGCTCAAGAGCGAGTTCCACGCATTTGCCAGACCCATCCCAGCACACGCGGCGACAAGGGGAGATCGGCCCCGCGGCGC
>NW_010540761.1:0-17857 GCF_000687285.1 Phaethon lepturus
GCTCCATCATCTGCCCAGGCCCAGAGGCAAGGTTGACAAGCCAGTAGTTCCCAGGGTCCTCCTTGCTCCCTTTTCTAAAAATGGGAGCAATGTTCATCTTTTTCCAGTCACCAGGGAGCTCTCCTGGCTGCCAGGACTTTTCAAATATCACGGGGAGTGGCTTTGGAACAAAAACAGCCCGCTCCCTCCCGGGACTTTTCAAATATCACGGGGAGTGGCTTGGCAACAACATCAGCCAGTTCCCTCCGGACTCTGGGATGCATCTCGTCAGGTCCCAGGGACTTGTGTATGTTCAGGTTCCTCAGGTGCTCTTGAACCTGATCTTGTTTACAGTGGGAAGGACTTTGCTCCTCCAGTCCCTGTCTTGCAGGCCATCCCCTCGAGAGGTGTGGGAAGAGAGATTGCCTGTACTACTTGCATTCCTTTTGTTCACTGTATTTTATTTTATTATATTTTAGCCAGATGAATCCCCCAATGCTTCAGGAATTATACACAATGAAAATCATTGAAATATACCTACCTGTCTTAAGATAGATAGTAAAAACAAACAAAAAAACCCACAGCAAAGTTTTAGCCAAGAACTGTAGGGCAAACCAGTATTTTTTAATATATTTTTTTAATGAAAGTTTAATCTCCCTGCATAGCAAAATGGACATCTTCTTAAGTTCTCAAATACTCCTCCTTCCCCTCTGCTCTTAGTTTGCCCTGTTTCAGTGAATTCTACAGTTTATCCAGTCCTAATTCCTTTATCTAAACAATGGAAATGTGAGACATAAACTGTTGAATGATTTATCCAGTTCAAAAGTACTTCTCGTTCTCTCTCGATATAGTTGTTTTGGTTCTTACGGTGATACTCAAAGTGTTTACATATTGACATACACCATAACTGTGGACCTTAAAGTTTTAATGGGAGGGGATATTATTTTCTTGAATGAATCATCTTTGTAGAAATTATGGTTTTCCAGAATGAGCATGTGAACTTTTGTGGATATTCTGGCCATAAAACATAAGCAGGACTTTTGTTTATTTGTGATTGCAATATCTGATGAAAATAATTGTAAGAAGTTGGAATGTTGGATTTTCTACCTCCTTCTCCTTTTCCTGACACTGTCCCATCACATTTTACATTTTTTAAGACTTTTAGTGCAAGCTGATACATCACTATTAGAGTAGAAGAGAAATGGTTAAGAAAGACTGAGAGAGGAAAGACGACAGAAATATGTTTTGCTTTTTCAGAAAAGATACCTCTTCTGCATCTCATATGTTTGAAGAAACTGGCTTTTGCAATCAGCTGTTGCTTGTTGTGCTTTAAATTGGTTAGATGTTATGCTGTCTGATTGCATCTGTCTGTTCAGCTGTATGGAGTCCCAGTCATCATGTTGGGTGGCTCTTGAGTTTTAAACTTCCGAATATGTTGACATCGTTTCACAGTCAAAGCTGTTAATGATTTTTATTGAAAGAGGTAAAATATTGAACGTTATGTTTGAGGAGTATTTGATTTCACAACAGGAATTTTGGTCTTCCTTTTCATAGGAAAACAAGCGGTGTTCCCCAGGGATCAGTTTTGGGGCCAGTCTTGTTCAATGTCTTTATCGGTGATCTGGACAAGGGGACTGAGTGCACCCTTAGTAAGTTTGCAGGTGACACCAAGCTGGGTGGGAGTTTCAGACTCCTTGAGGGCAGGAGGGCTCTGCAGAGGGATCTGGACAGGCTGGGTCGATGGGCCGAGGCCAAGTGTGTGAGGTTCAACAAGGCCAAGTGCTGGGTCCTGCACTTGGGTCACAACAACCCCATGCAACGCTACAGGCTTGGGGAGGAGTGGCTGGAGAGCTGCCTGGTAGAAAAGGACCTGGGGGTGCTGGTCAACAGCCGGCTGAACATGAGCCGGCAGTGTGCCCAGGTGGCCAAGGCCAACAGTGTCCTGGCCTGTGTCAGCAATGGTGTGGCCAGCAGCAGCAGGGCAGGGATCGTGCCCCTGTACTCGGCACTGGTGAGGCCGCACCTTGAATCCTGTGTTCAGTGTTGGGCCCCTCACTCCAAGAAGGATGTTGAGGTGCTGGAGCATGTCCAGAGAAGGGCCACGGAGCTGGGGAGGGGTCTGGATCACAAATCTGATGAGGAGTGGCTGAGGGAACTGGGGGTGTTCAGTCTGGAGAAGAGGAGGCTGAGGGGAGCCCTCATCGCTCTCTGCAACCACCTGCAAAGGGGTTGTGGTGAGGTGGGTGTTGGTCTCTTCTCCCAGCTAACTAATGATAGGACGAGAGGAAATTGCCTCAAGTTGCGCCAGGGGAGGTCTAGACTGGATATTGGGAAAAATTTCTTTACTGAGAGAGTGGTCAAGCATTGGCACAGGCTGCCCAGGGAGGTGGTGGAGGGACCATCTCTGGAAGTGTTCAAAAAACATGTAGACGTGGCACTTTGGGACATGGTTTAGTGGGCATGGGGGTATTGGGTTGGTGGTTGGACTTGATCCTAGAGGTCTTTTCCAACCTTAATGGTTCTATGATTCTATTCTACGATAGTTGTCTGTGCGTTTAATGAAGGGGTCTTTTGCAAAAATAAGCTTTAAAGGCTATAAACATTGTACTCTCTTGATACAAACAGAGGAGTTTTTCCATTAAAGCATGGAGAGTCTTGCAAAAAGAAAGCTGCCAACAGTTTGTCTCTTTCAAAGACTTTGCACTGGCAAACTGATTCAGACATACATGCATCTTAAGGATCATACTATAGCTATGTTACCTATGTTGAAGTTGTTATTTCTCTAGGTGGTAAGCAGGGTTTAAGTCTGCATGTGCCTTCAAGCTGGTTTCCTTTTGCAAAGTGAGAAGTGATTTAATTAAAAAAAAAGAAAAGAAAAAAGACATTGCAAACTAGAATGTGAACCAAAAATTAAGTAATTTTTGTTTAACTATGATGATAAGAATGGTCTAAATTAGTTGGTCTGTGATTTGAAACAGTTGATCTATATTTCTTGTCCATTTTTAGGCCTAGAAGAAATTGCAAAAGAAAAAGAGAAGTTAAAAAAGGTAGAAAGCATGCATATCAAAGAAGAAGAATTTGAGACGGAAGAAAAATTACACTGTTTAAATACAACTCACTGTGAGCAAAAGGAAGACCTGAAGGAAAAGGACAACACTAATTTGTTTTTACAAAAGCCTGGGTCATTTTCAAAACTAAGCAAACTGTTAGAGGTAGCAAAAATGCCACCTGAATCTGACATTACGTCCCCAAAACCTAATGGCAGTGCAGCAAATGGCTGTACGTTACCTTATCCAAGTAACTCAAAAAATTCTCTCTGCGGTCTTCAGCCTGCTGTATCACAAAGCACCATTGAAAAGTCCGATTCTAATAATCTCTTCAGTCCTAATGCAAGTGGGACAGGAAAGTTTTACAATTCTCCACTAATTCCAAACGATCAGTTGTTAAAGACTCTTACTGAAAAGAGCAGACAGTGGTTCAGCCTTTTACCAAGAATACCCTGTGATGACATGTCAGTTACCCATATAAACACACCAGCTACTACGGCTTCACTTACTCCTCAGTCACATCCACCATCAAAGTCACCTTCACCTATTCCATCACCTCTTCTGGGCTCAACCTCTGCACAGAGTCCAATGGGATTAAGTCCTTTTGCATTGTCACCGCTGCAGGTAAATAAATGCATTTTTGAGTAGTCTGAATTTGCTGTGCTTATTTGGGCATAATTTCTTAAGACAGATTTTCACAGAAGTGCTACCATTATAATTGTCGTTTCTTTTTTTTTTTTCCCCCAATGTTAATAACTAATTCCATGTTACACATGTTTTATAATACTAGAAGTTTTTTGATAAAAAAGATTAAGATAGGTAAAATCAAGTAAGCCAATGTATGATTTTTTGTATGTGTATTTCAGTAATTTATTTTGGCTTTGAGAGTCTTGGCCGCTGGTATTAAATGAAAAGCAAATAAATAAATAGTTTTCAGAAATATGACTCACCACACCCTCCCTTTAAAACCTGTTATTTCTTTAAGCATTGACAGGGCCCTAGTAAGGAGTATTACATGTTAGTGTTACATTAGTTTTTCTTAAACTTATCAAAGTACTGAGTAAAGGCCTCCTTTATGTTTGAATATTGTTTGACAAATAGCATCCTAACCATAATTCAGGTTTCTCGGTAACAATTAATAATGGTAGTGTGATTGTGTTAACAATATATTTTGTGTAGCAGATGAAGACTGGACTACCTATAATGGGACTACAGTTTTGTGGATGGCCTACAGGAGTTCTTACTTCAAATGTTCCGTTTTCATCTCCTTTACCTGCTCTTGGATCAGGGTTGGGATTATCAGAAGTGAATGGTAACTCATTCTTGGCATCTAGTGTTCCTGCCACTAAAAGTGAATCACCAGCACTACAGACTGAAAAAATAGCTTCTGCCCCTTCTACAGCAGTTGAAGTAGCCAAGCCAGTAGATTATCCTAACCCAAAACCGATACCAGAAGGTAAGTATAATACACCAATAAGATGGAACTATGTGAGGGATAATTTCTACAGTGCCACTATGATGTTACAATTAATTTCTTTTTCATAATTTGTCTGTTGAATTTGGCTAGATGATTTCTCTCATCTGATTGTGTGTGATCACATAAAAAATGCCTGCAAAGTGTTTTATATGCTTGTCTTGATTTAGAAATGCAGTATGGGTGGTGGAGGATTACTGATCCGGAGGACCTAAAATCTTTGCTTAAAGTGCTGCATCTCAGGGGAATAAGAGAAAAGGCCTTACAAAAGCAAATACAGAAACACATGGATTATATCACTCTGGCCTGCCTCAAAAATAAGGATGGTATGTAATTGTTATTTATGTTACGCATGGTGTTGGGGCATAAGACGACTGGCTGAGAGCTCTTTGAGATGTGCTTAGATACAGAGTTAGAGTAGCGGCTGGAGAAAAACAGTAAAGATATTATTGTCTGTAGTTGCCTGTTCACCATCCTTGTTTTGGAAGCTTACAGGATTGGAGAAATCCTATTTAATATAAATTGCCCTAGTGGCGCAAGTGTTGGTAACCTTTTTAAGCTCTTTCCATCTCTGTGACGCTCTAGCTCTCCTTCCCCGTCTTGCCTTTAACTTGCAAGTTTGAAAACCTACAGAAGTTGTTGTCCATACTGGGTATCTTAAGAGTAGCACCCTTTTACAACAGTTCTTCAATATATGACTGGAGTGACAGGTAAATCAGCTTGACTTTACTCAGAGAAGTTATAATACTCATTAAAATAATGAAAATGTGATTCTCAAATACAGTTGCAATTATTGATATCAATGAAAATGAAGATAACCAGGTAACTCAAGACGTTGTGGAAAACTGGTCAGTAGAAGAACAAGCAATGGAGGTGGATCTTGCTATTCTTCAGCAGGTGGAAGATCTAGAGAGGAGAGTTGCATCAGCTAGTTTACAAGTTAAGGTAAAACTAACTTTTAGTAAAATGTCTCTTTAAGTAAGAATTTAAAGTAGATAGTAGCACTCCTTTTGTTGTTGGTAAGTGTCGCCTTATAGATCTCTAATTGTCTGCAAATAAAACAAACCCACTGCAGCAGTGTCATGGATGTTTGTGTTTGAAATACTTTATTGCAGTTAAATCTTCAGCTGAAGACGCTCAGAATGGCAGTTCCTGGAGAGTGCTGTACAGTGTGCAGTTCCCTGCACATTTTGTTAACCTTCTATGAATGCAAAGGTTTTATTGCATATAGACTGCCTAATTATAGTGGGTTTTTGCCACGGTTCTGCCTGGCTAGGGTGACTGTTGCTGTTAATGCTTTCTGAAAAGCCTGCAAGTACATACTTTGCTTGAGTATTGTAGAGTCGTGGAGAACGCGTGATGGTTGTGAGTGTGAAAGATTTAAGAATTCACTGGCTGTCATTACAATTTGCAGTTTTTCCAAGGTGGGTGTAAGGATATCAAATTGCATATGTTTGGCTATAGTACAGCTGTAGTGTCTGGGATCTAGTTTGTTCTGGGGGTGAATGTTATTTCTGTGTGACCAACTGATACTGTCTCGTGAGCCGTTGGACAGACAGACCTATTCTGATGTTTTGACCAGTAGAACAGGAAACTTCAAAAGGAGATAAGAATGAAGACTGTTGCAGAAAGGTCCCTTCAAAAAGTCTGGTAATGCTTGTGTTTTTTGATTAATTATTTTAGTTCTCTGGATGTTTTGGAAACTGTCTCTACAGATGGATTACAAGTAACCAAGATCTACTGGAAACAGCACTTCGGTTACTTAGTTTGATTCCATAAAACAGTTCCTCTGTTTACACACTAAGTTAACAGCAACCAATAAATGCACAAACCTTTCTATTAACATAGGGTTGGCTGTGTCCTGAACCTGCGTCAGAGAGAGACGACTTGGTATATCGTGAACATAAGTCAATTACTAGATTGCACAAGAAGCACGATGGAGATTGTGCTGGAGGCGGAGAAGGCAATACCAGCTCTCTAGAGCGGAAGAGTGACAACCCTCTAGATATAGCTGTAACCAGGCTTGCTGACTTGGAGCGGAACATAGAGCGAAGGTATCTGAAGAGCCCCTTAAGTACCACCATTCAGATCAAACTGGATAATGTGGGCACAGTTACTGTCCCTGCTCCTGCACCATCCATTAGTGGTGATGGTGACGGGTAGGTTATTGAGATTAACTTGAAAAATTATTGTGCTTCTTTGCTAATTGGAGCCTATTTTCTTATTGCCTGTTATCTATGTACTTTCTTGTATGTCTGTGATCCACATGGATCATGTTATTCTGCATGATGCTTTGTAAAGATATTTTTTGTTATGTTTGTTGATAATCTTGCAAAGTTATCTTATATTTAACTGGTTGTGACTAAGCTTTGAGGCACGTAGCCACAGTCTGTGCACTACATGAAATTTAGTTGCTTAAACCTTATACTTATTGGCTGTGTATGTTTTGTCGTTGCTTGGCTTTCAATGTGAATAATGATTGTTCCACGTTTAAACTTATGCAAACACGGATGTGACCTACTTAATTTCTCTGTATTTCATTGCAGAACTGAAGAGGATATTGCTCCAGGGCTAAGGGTATGGAGAAGGGCATTGTCAGAAGCGCGCAGTGCTGCGCAGGTATCTCTGTGCCTTCAGCAGTTACAGAAATCAATAGCGTGGGAAAAATCTATTATGAAAGTTGTAAGTGTTTTTAATTTTAAAACAAAAGTACTGTAACTAAACTATTTTTGCTATATCCTGTTTTCTCACTTTAGTCATTTTAAGGTACCATCATTAATAGTGCATTTCTTATTACTGCGTGTAAAACTTAATATAGTTAAACTGCACATTGTGCACAGATAAATATAAGCCTAATGAAAAGATTGTCCCTTTCTTGCCAAATGCATCATCCTCAACTTTCTAAGATAAAAAGCTCCTGTAACTGGTTGCTTTATTTAAGATGGTAATTACTCTTTGTTGTTAACATTTAGGTTAGAAAAAAGTAATTTCTGGCTCCATCTGATGGATACTCTATCTGATGCAATATTTCTGATCTCATCTGTGATACAAGCTTTATGGAGGTTCAACACCACATACCCCAATTAAGGACTTAGTTTTTCAGAAAGTTGAGATGCTCCAAATGTGTGGCTTCTTTGCATGCACACTTCTCACAACTGAAAATACAAATTGGGCAAGTGCGTGAGCAAACAGGCTGAAATACCTGTTTCCTTGTACGCTTAACAAGTAGAGCTGTGTTAACTGCACATACAAAGAAGGCACACAAAATGCACGTGCCAAAATTTGCATGGACCTTTGAAACTTAAATTTCTGAAAACAAAACCATTACTACAGCAGTAGTGCTTATGATGTGATTAAGTATGGCCAGTGCTATACAGTGGGTGGCAAAAGTGATTCTTCCATTAGTCGTCTTTTCCCTAATTTTTTTAAGTTCTGCCAGTCTATACAGATTATCATTACATCTGGGCAATTAAAGCATGATTTAAATAAAAGCTATAGTGTAAGGCTGTACCTTTGGGTTTATATTTCTGTAAGTTTAAGGCTGTATCTTCAAAGCAAAAAGTTTATGAATTTAGTAGGAGCACCTGAAAAGGCATTTGACTGTTTCAAGGTGTAGTAACTTCTCATCCAGAAAGAATTTATAGTATCATTCTCAATTTGATTGAAACGTTCTATGCATTTAACTATACAGTAAATGTATGTATGTGGTGAAAACATGTGGAGATCTTTAAGTTCCTGAAAAAGAAGTCCAGATATAGAAGAGTATCAAAATCACACAACGTGTGTAAGAAAACTGACAATGCATTAGCTATTTTTAAGTTAATGTGAATTCTAGGAGGTGCTAAGACAATTTGTTTTGCCTTACTGAATATGTTCATGGTGGCCTTTGGATAAGATCCTTACTGATTATTATCTGTAATACTGAAAATACGGTCGTAAAATATAAATTATTTTTATGAAATAGCAACTTAGATACACAGCATGGGCATTAATGAAGAGAAAATTCCTGAGACAGTATGTGTGGACCAAGTGATTTTGATGGGTATAAGATACCTTTACTTCTTGTGGACGTTAATGAAATACAAAAAGTATTTATAGTTTTGTGTGCTGTAGGACACCTATCTTACCATGAATTGCTTTTGAAACGTGTTCCCAAGCGTAGGCTTTAGGTATTCCTCACATACTGCATATATTCTTTTACAAATGTGATCATTGGTAGACTCTGATTGTGGTAAAATGAAAGGAGAATTATTTTGAGAAGGAATTTGTGTGTTTGGAGGAAAAAAGTAATTTAGGTACCGTTCCTGTGTTTCAAAATTCTAAAAATTGAATTAAAGCCATTTTTATGTATTACAGTACTGCCAAATTTGTCGAAAGGGAGATAATGAGGAACTGCTGCTCCTTTGTGATGGCTGCGATAAAGGCTGTCATACCTACTGCCACAGACCCAAGATCACTACCATACCAGACGGTGATTGGTTTTGTCCTGCCTGCATAGCAAAGGTAATACTAACCGTAAAGGTGAAGTGACTTACGGTCACCTTTCGGTGGTGGTAGAGTTACAGGCCTAGTAGTGCTTTTTTCAATGAAAATAATGGTCTGTATGTTTTATGTTGGGCTGCCATTAAATAATGAGATTAATAGTTTTATTTAACTTGGATTTTAGTGGCAGTAAAGGCTACATTTTTATTTCTTTCAAACTTTTTTAATGTAAGTAGGTACAGAATTTTCTTGCTGATTTAAAACCATAGTTTTTTATTTCTCTTTTAGCATTTCTTCAGTATTTGTCTTTTAAGCTTCGTTGTTAAGTGTTGACAGACCAATGTCTTAGATTCTGTTTGAAAAGAAAAATTGGAGAAAGTACTTAGTAAATAATTTTTGTAATTTGTGTACAGCATACTTTAGTTTTAGGTTTTTGATACATAGTACAGTTGAGAGAGAGGCTATGTATGTTTACTGCATGAGGTGTGGGGTGTTCTCTTTTTTTTTTTCCTTTTCCTTCTGTCCCAAATTTGGCTGAAAGCTGGAAATTCAAAGGTGCCAGAAATTTAAGGTGAAATTCCAGCAGAACTTTAAAACATGTTGAATATTGATTAAAAATTCTGTAAAACATAGAAACAGTTTTGTTGAAGACTAGGTATAACCATGCCATCCTAATTTAACTCAACTTCAATTTTTTTTTTCTCGTCTAAAGCAAGAAAAACATCAACATCTGCCATTCCCAGCTACTTGGAATTAGTATTCACAGAACATCTCAAAGTCAGTCCTTAGGTGATGACAGCTGATCTGTTCTCATTGCCTCACATTGTGTTTTTAATCAAATGGCTGAAAAATCAACATTCCTCTTCAGTTGCCCTTTGAACTGACGTACTTGACTGTTTTTCTATCCTTGGACCAAGAACATAGTCATGATAGAGAGCAGTGTTAAGACAGTACAATTAATTACAAATCTTTCTAGGGTTCTCTGTTAAGCAAAAGGAATTCTATACACAATGTACATGTTTCCACATTCATGCGTTCATTCATCATCTGATTTGGACAAACTGACTGCATTTTTCACCATGCTAGTTACAATCAGTGCCAAATACTCAAGAAAGTTATTTATGACATGAAATAAGGGAGTTGTGTAGTAATGGTTTCTAGTAGGTAATGAAATTGGCATATTCTTAACTCTGTAGAAGTACACTATAAAAATACAGGTTTAGACAACTTTAAAACCAAATAGTATTTTGATAGAATATAAAAAATAAATGTTACAGTTTAAAAATTGTTCAAACTATCAAAAGTAGTCTTAGTAACACAGGCAGAGTTTAGTACTTTTGATGCTGGCTCTCTTTCTTCATGGAAGTTGTTCTCTGTCTTTCATTCTTTGACTGTCAGTGAGTCTTTTCAATGGCATCGTGTACTTGACTTAACATTCTGCAATGATCAGAATGATGATTTCAAATATTGTGCCGCAATATGATGCTGTCAATACCCATAATAACTTACTATTTTATCTTAAATGTACCCCTTAGTTTCCTTTTACTGTCTATAAATAGTTCTGTACTAAATAGCATTCCTTTGTTTGTAGCATTCCTGTATTGTCATGCTCCTTTTATGTTCTCCTGTAGTTGTCTTGTAGCCAAGCTATTTATACCTTTCATATCTAGCTTTTAATCTTTAAATCAGTTGATCCTGTCCCTGACTTTTTAAAAACTCCTTTCCAGTTTCCCATGTCTTGCAAATAATAAGGTTCCTTGCAAAGAGTATGCTATTCCAGCTGGTTTTATATCAGTCTTTTAGGAATAGACAAATACTTGTCTAAAACTATGCCAGCCTGCTTTCTTAGGAGGTGCTGTTTCAGCCGACTGAAGGTCAGGTGCTTTTATTTTGTCACAAGTTGAGAACCTAAATCGCTAGCAACAGGAATTTCTACAGCCTTACTTGCCATTAGAGAAGAGCAAAAAGTGAATAATCTCTGATGTTAAGTATTTCAATTGTTTTGGTGCTTCTGTTCGATCTTCATTGCTGTCTATCAATAACAACAGAGGTTTTTGTAATTTCTTGGTTATTGCTTATTTCGGTTCTCTCTATTTTAGGCAAGTGGTCAAACTCTAAAAATAAAAAAACTTCAAATCAAAGGGAAAAAAAGTAATGAACAAAAGAGAAGCCGGAAATTAGCAGGAGATACAGAGGATGAAGACTCTGCAACTACAAGCACCTCCTTAAAAAGAGGAAAAACAGACCCTAGAAAAAGAAAAATGGATGAAAATGTTTCTGTAAGCCAATTAAAGCAAGAAAATTTCACTGCTCTTAAGAAACCTAAAAGAGATGACTCCAAGGACCTGGCTATATGCAGGTAAAGTGACAAATTTTAAACTTGGGTAAGTATTGTTAAAACAAGCAGTGCGCGATTCTTTTTATCTGTGTTCTGAGGAATAAGAACCCTATTCTTTGTCCTGTATCCCATATAGGTTGTGGTAATTTGCATGTATATATAAAGGATTTAATGTGTGCGTGCTTGGGAGCAACTGCTGTATTTCGCAATGAAGCCCAAGAGGAAAGTACCTAATGTTAGAATGTGGTCTGTGAAATCTTCCACTACATGCCCTTCCAAGAATGGGAAAAACCCTGAGTGTAGTGGTGCTGACAGCTTTCTCACGTGTAGCAAAGATGTTTATCCACTATGTCAAAAAGGCCTTGCATTACAGAGGAGGAGACAGTAATAGGAATGCATCTTCTTTTGTAGCATTGCTGGTCAGTGAAAAGTGACATAGTTTAGCCTCGTCAGCGTTTTGGAAAGCCAGTATTAGCACCTGTTTTACTGGCTTGCAAATGGTTTACATTGAGGTTCAAAGTATTGAAGTTGCAGGGCTGTGTTTTTCTTTTAGAACATTGATTGCTAGAATTCCACTGTACATAGGTTGCCTGGAAAGAACTTAATGGTATTTTAAATACTCGGTTAAGATGTCTGTCTTTATTGACATTGTTCTCAGCCTTGCACAGGGCATAGAATAAAGTGCTTTGCTTTTATGAAGTGAATAGGTAGCAGTACATGATGAATTTATGGAACAGTGAAAAACCTCTGTGAATATATGAACATCTTAAAAAATACTGATTTGAAACCTTATTTTATTCAGCATGATTCTCTCAGAATTGGAAACTCATGAAGATGCCTGGCCTTTCTTACTTCCTGTAAACTTGAAACTTGTTCCTGGTTATAAGAAAGTTATTAAAAAACCTATGGACTTTTCCACCATTAGAGACAAGCTAAGTAGCGGACAGTAAGTAAGCCTATTGTAAATTTTACTTAACATTTTGAAAATATTTAAACATTGAAACACAGCACACTTTTTAAAATTAGTTAACTATTTTGATCTGCCTACACTGGCACCTCTGTGATTATGTTTACAGTCAAAATTCTTAATTGTATACTTTTTTCTTTGCCATATCTAAGTGAAATAGCATGTCAGGTGGGAGAACCTGTGGAACCGGCTGAAAAACAATAAAACTGCCGGGTCAAATGCACAAAATCAATCAACAGGAAAAACTTTTGTCCTCATCTGTTCTCACTGAGAACATCTTAGTATTGTTTCACGTAAGCAAGAACCATCTGTGTGGGCTTTAAGCTAATGGAGTCCCTGTAAATAGTGGTGTAGCTGTGGAGTGAATTGGTACCCCTGTTGTGGGAAGCCAGGTAACGTTCCAGTAATGGTGGTTAATCATTTTATAGTCCTAGAATTAGACTGCACAACTTCTTAGAAAAGAGAAAGACGCTATATGCCTCTGTTCCCTTTCCCTCCTTGTTACATCCCTGTGCTCTAAGGACTCCCCACCACCAAAGAAAATTTTGTCATCCGTAAAGATTGACCCTCTTCAGCATCCATCAGCTCCACACAAAGCAAGTTTCCTAGGGTAACACAAAGGACTTCTTAACCTCTTTGGGCTTCTTCTCCCTTGAATCCGAGATTTAAATGCTCCACACATGCTCATTGGTATCAGTAGTCTTGTAACTTTTACTGTCTTGTCTTTTTAATAACTCCTGTGAATACTGGAACACTACTCAGGCCATGTATGTTCAGGATAATAAAAAGAATAACAAAGGCAATGTTACAGTGATTGATCTGGGCAGCTTTTTTTTTGTTCCTGATTGCTCCTCTTTTAGGTAAATGCAGCTGTAGTCAACACTTACTTTGAAAGGACCTGAGCCCAAGAATAGATAAATAAATGGAAAATAGCCATAGCATTTTAATTAGAAAGCTGTTGAAGGGAAGGGGGAAGTTAATATAAAAAGAGTTTGTTTTCCAGTACCGGCTTGAAATTCTACCTTAGAGAGTTTTTGAGGAAAATAACAAATACCATGACAAGAGGGTATTTCCTCCCACTGATGTTCATTTTCTTGTTAATATTTAAATTAGAATTAAAAAACTAAAAGTATAATAACATGTAGAACATACATTGAATATTTTGTAGCTGGTTGTAAAATCACTGATGTTAAGGTAGTTCTTTCTCATGTAGTTGCTTCTCCCCTTTGATTCTCCATGTTCCAGAAATCATTCACCTTTTTCTTCTTTCAGGTACCCTAATCTTGAAGCATTTTCGCTAGATGTCAGGCTTGTTTTTGACAACTGTGAAACCTTTAATGAAGATGATTCTGACATAGGCAGGGCTGGCCACAACATGAGGAAGTACTTTGAAAAAAAATGGACAGAGATTTTCAAAGTGAGCTGAAGTTACCAGAACTCTTTGTTTCCTCTTTTTTTGTTCTTTTTCTTTTTTTCATTAAATGAGGACTGATAAGACCAGCAATGTGAACTGTATTTACATGAAAGTGCAAGGCACATGCATAACTAATGACTGTTTTTTTCCTTTAAAATATCACAGAGTTGTGATACTAGTTCTAAAGGCTTCACTCCTACAGCAACCATGGCCCCTTGGTTATTGGTTTGTGTGTTTTAACAAACTAATTTAGGTAGAACAGGGAAGCACACCCAAAGAATTTCAAAGAAAGGGGTGTTATAGTGCAATAGCAATTTAAAATATATCAAAACGCACTGAATATTCAACCACCAGAGCTCTACTTGGGGAAATGGTTCTCTTTTCCCTTTCAATAAATATCTATTTTTCATTTTTTTACTTTGTAGTTTATTTTTTAGTGAATGTATTTAATTTTATGAATTATTTATGATTATACAGCATTCAGAATCTTCGTTTTCTGTGAAAAGGAAGAATTAGAAAATTGCTTTAAATCTTGAAAATACAACAAGGAATGTTTTAAAATATAAAACAAAGCCAAGTAAAACTGTTTACACTGATGTGCTGTAAAAGCACTAAAAATTAAACTTTACTGTAGAGTTACAAGTACATTTATATATATGTTGCTGCATCACTTGTGTAGTTAAATTGTATTTCAAGACAGTGAAGAAAATTGAGACATGTACATACTGTTCATTATTGTTTATAGTAAGTCTTGTTTTAAATATGTATGATGTGTACATATTGTTTGCAGACATTATTGTTTATGCCTTAGGAGGACAGTAGCATTTTATTTTAGTCTTAAGGTAATTATAGCTATATGGCTTGTACAGTAATTATCCTCTACCAACACTGTGGAGTCTCCTTAATCTTGGTAGTGCCTGCCTTTAAAACAGGGTGTAGGGGATATTAGTTTTCCATTTTTCTATTTTGTTATATAATTTCAAGCCACCACGGCCTCAAATTCAAGTATAATCATTTGTATCCATGTGGAATAAAATTGTGACAATTTCCTACGCACACAGTATTTTTTCATAGAAACATTTCCCCCCATTTGCCTTGCCACAGAAATAACAAAAAAAAGACATTTGTAACCACTGTGTTTTATCTACTGTGTGTTGTGGTGGCCTGTTGGGGCAGATAGATCAGAATTTTTTTTGTACTAATGTTAGAGTACTTGAAGTTTTATTTAAAAGGAATGTTGTGGAAAGGTAGCATTCTTTTTCTTTTCCTTTTTTAGGAGTGTTATTTTTCACTAGTATGTGTGGCACGGATACAATAAAAGACTGTTTTGCAAACCAGACTTTCTTGGCGACTTTAATACTTCAGATCCTGTGTATACAGGAATTTTTTTAATAATATCTTGGGAGTCTTGCATTTAACATTCTAATTCTCCTGGCTTTTAAAGGTCGTTCAAAACGAAGCAATTGCCAAGCAGTCAAGAGTACAGTTCAGCTGCCTATTTGAATGAGCGTAAATAACATCTAGGTGTAACCATTGGGCTGCCTGGTATTTGACCAGTTTCTGCCAGTCCTGTTCACCATTGCTACAGTGTGAATGCACATGATAATGTAAATATATGCCACATACAATGTTTCTTGAAACCACTGTCCATGCAAGGTCTTGTCCTTTTTTTTGGTTTGTAGAAGGGCATGAGTCATAATCCTTGCTCTGAAGAAAATAGAGGAATTACAAATTAACATTGTGGAACCCCAGTACCTATAGCTCCCTCACCAAGTAATGCTTTGTGTTGGTTTTTTTTGGGGGGGTGGGTATGTGTGTGTGTGGTGTTGTTTTTTGCTTTTAAACTAGGCCTGCCATGTTTGAGTCTTAGAGCATTGTTTTATATACTCCCTTGCCATCATACTTCTTGTCTCTGCTGAGAAAAAAGTCAGTGCCTGGTTTTTAATAAAATTTTTGTTTCTGTTGCCCTCCCCAGAACATCCTGTTTTTCTTTTCTGAAGTCCTGTTAGATTAATTTGTGTTACCTAGAATAAAAAATTCACATTTGGGTGTCAGGCAGTCTTGCATTCTGACATTAGCTCCACCGCTGACTGCTTCACACCTTTCTTTTTCATCACCTTTCTGAGGACTTCAGTAAAAAGGTTTGCTGACGTGTTCCAGAGATGTGAAGATTAGTCAGTGTTTTGAACATATGGTGATAGGCTTGTACGAGTGTTCTAAGTATGCTTAGATTACTGGGAAAACTATTTCTTTGAGGCAAACAACTGGTTTTTTTCCTCAGATTCTGTACTGGTTAATGCTTTACCTGCCATACTAGATCCAACATTAGTTTTCTGAAAAGTCAGAACAACATTACCAGCTACACTATATACGTGGTTGCATTTTTTTTCAGCTTGTATCCTAATTCAGCTGAACAGCTGGGAAAGTTAAGACAGTAACAGCTGCTATAGCTGTGACAGTAAGACAAGCATCACCTCTCTTAACTTGACATTACTGATGTATTGCTTTGCTCACTAGCAGTCATTGTCTTCATCGCTATTTCAGTAAAATTAAATTTTCAGGAATTATTATATTTGAATGACAAGCTTGAATCATACACATGCCATCATGTATCTCCATCAAAAAGAGCAGGGATTTAACCACTAGAAAAATGTGCTTAACTTTTCTTCTTTGCTAACTTTCTCTCCTGTTGATGTTTGTGCCTGTCAGTTTTCTTAGAGAAAAAGTTTTCCAGTGTCCTCTCTTCCTTTCTCAATGAAGTATGCTGGTCTTAGTTTAGAGAATTTATTGACAAGCTTTCAAACTCTTTCTTTTAAAGTACCGTTAATAGTGCTTGATGAAGACTATTCTGGTTGTGAGTGTGTGTTCTCTTTTTGTCTCTTGGCATCTCTTTGAAAAAAAAGAACCCTGGATGATATAAAAGCAGCTGAAAATCAGAAGTTGTAGTTGTCTTGGACAAAATATGTCTTTTTTAAAAGAGGTCTACGGCTTTTTCTTTAATCTTTTTTTATGATTTCTTTAGCTTCCTAATGACAATTAGAAGGGTAGAGGTGCTCTGTTAACTGTGAATGGGCACAGATATCTGAAGAACAGTAATTTTAAATAATATGTTGAATGGGTGGCCTAGGGGACTTTGTTTATTAAACTTGTATCATTCCTAGATGTCTTAGATTTACCAAAACGTGCCTGCAAATTGAGGGATAAAGACTGAATCAGGAGCACCACAATTACGCTATTGGATTAGGTAACTTTTCGAACTACTTTGAGTATGAACTTAAAAGTTAACCAGGAATTTTTATAGCTGGTATGTACATTCAGAAAAATTAATGTGTTATCTTTTTATTACACAAATTTTTGTTGCTTGTGTTGTCCAAAGTAACTGTCATTACTAGAACTGATAGTAGCTAAATTTCTGGGCATGTATTGATTCACAGTGTCATATTTAGCAAGGAATTTTGAGTTGCCCTGTCTGTAAAATATTATGGAACAGTTTTTAGGTGTATTGGTGCGGTATTCACGATCCGTACAATTTAAGTGTGCGGTATTCACAATCAACTGTCTACCCTTCTCTTCAGTAAGGACAGTCTCAATTGATGCAAAGTTCTTGTGAGGCCATGAAGTGTTTTATTTGGTAACGTATGATCTTACGGATTGCTAGATCAGTGCAGCACATACTGGGTACTAGCCATCACCTAGCATTCAGAATAATTAATGGGCAGTCACCAGCCAGTGAATCAAAGAGCGTGCAACCAGATGACACACACTATAGAACAGACTGCAAGGTCATGGAGATTCAAACACGGAAGGTAGACTGTTTACGTAGAGGGCATGTTTCCTGGGCAAAGAGTGACTCCAAGAAAGTGACGTTGTTTTCCTCAAAAAATGTGTCATGATAAACCATTTATTTTGCAGGAGTTGCCAGGTATGTATCTGGGTGCGTAAAGGGCAGTGATGTAAGTTTCCTGACAGACGATGGGGTTGGGGGAGTTGTATTTGTTTGAAACCCCAGTGCCTTGCACGCTCGCTCACCAGTCCCCGGTTGCAGCAACAGCGGCCCGGGCAGCCGCGCGCCGCTGGCGGCCAGGGAGCGCCAGGGAACGGCGGTCACCATCTTCGTTCCACCGGCTGTGCCTGCCATCCTGCAGCCCTGGCAACT
>NW_010540762.1:0-318 GCF_000687285.1 Phaethon lepturus
GGCGGCCGGGCTGGGGGGGCCGGGGGCAGGGCGGAGCGCAGAGCAAAGGCGCCGGCGATGGGCTGGCCTGGAGGAGCAACCCGTTTTCCACTCGCCTTCTGGGCTGCCTTACCTCACCCCTGAGCTGGGTTCGGGCCGCTTCTGGAGCAGGACGGCATGTTTATCCTGCCCCAGTCAAAAAGTCAAGGCGGGAGCAGAAGGAAAAACAAAGCCTGTTCTTCAAAGAATAAGGCTTCCACGGCTGTTTTGGCATCATTTAACGTTAAGAGCCAAATGAAACAATGAAAGCAAAACAGCTCGATGTTGCGGCAGCAGCGG
>NW_010540762.1:586-999 GCF_000687285.1 Phaethon lepturus
CACATCCCCCGGGAGGCCTGGGGGGGGGGCTTGGCGGTCCCCTGACTTGATCCTCTTCTCTCTTAGGAAGCCCTCACCGCTGCGTTCTCCTGCCTCTGCCGTAGATGCGAGCACGGATTGATAGCGACGATGAGAGGCCGGTCTGCTTTCTCCCTCCCTCGGGGGTTTGAGGGTGTCTCTGCTCCAGGCTGGAGCTGCTCTCTACCACGCCGGGGTTCCTGCTCCAGAAAGGTGAGCGGGCTGCGGCTGAACCCCGCACCGTGGGTAACGGGAATCAAACCCAGACCTGCCTTCCCACTGAGACAAAAGGCTGCGGCCCCACGGCGGGGCTTCCCGTGGGACTCCAAGGCGGGCTACCCCCTCTCGCCCGCCCCGCAGGAGGCCGCTTGGACCCCACATGAGCCATCTATTAA
>NW_010540763.1:0-1855 GCF_000687285.1 Phaethon lepturus
ACTTTGTAACATCACTTATGCTGGCGTAGTTAGAGTTGGCAACCCATCTTCTGTGTTTTACCGTGACTTTAAAGGAGTCAAGGACGTTTTAAGTCCAGGGAAGGTCGTTGACGGATTTTTTTAAAGTTAAAATAAAATATTGCAGCATTTCCCATTAGCATTATCTTTTGGAAATAGCATGAAGAGCACTGCACAGGAGTTATTTAATTGTCTGTCGTTTTATAGAAGTTCTGTTCCCTTTGGCAAGTCCATCACGTCTAGGAACTGAACTAGCATGCCAGAAAGTCTGCTTCCAGCAAACTTTCTCTTCTGTAAAATAGAAAAAATTAAAAAAAAAAAAAAAACCACCACCAAAAAACCCCACGATGACAGGACCAAGATGGGTTTTGTCTCCAAAGGTAGTTCGGTTTTTCAGAACTGTGTTTAAAACTTTTGGAATTATGTTTTGTGGCGGGACAGAGACATGACAAAAGATGTGGCACTCGGTGGAAGAGTGGGTGATTTCCATGAAGCACCAGGATCTGATAGTCCAGCTAGCGAGAAGTAACAGTTTGTGTTTCGTATGTCCAAGAAACAGGCCTCCCATGGGAGCCAACAGCACAAGCTTTGCTGCTTGCAGTGGAGACAAGATCAAGGCCACAGTAACCCACTGGCCAAGCTCTTGTTACTCCTCCAGTCAGTGCCTAAGTTTTCACCTGGGTACGGCACCAAGCGTGGTGCGTATGAGTATACCCGCAGTGTATTTAACTTAAAGCTCACGCTTTAAAGCAGTGGAAAGGGTGGGTGATAGACATGTGATAGACAGCTCGAATATGCCTGGCTTGGATCTGAGTCCGTTTTTAGGTTTTCCTTTTTAAAGCCTGTGTTTTCTGTCTGAGTGGCGGCAAAGACTTGGGGTTTTTTGATGAAATCCCCTTTGGTGCATCTCCGAGGTGACTTGTCAGGAGGCAAGTCTTCGGGAAGTAAAGTTGCAAGTGATCAGGACATATTTACAGGCGATGCTAAGAGACTGGGATCAGCTCGTCCTCCCTTCTGCTCCTGCTGCTGTGCCCTTAGATGAGCTATTTTCGGAGCTCCGGTATGCAGAGCATTTTTGCAGTTACACACAAAATAAAGAAGTTTAAGAACAAAAGATTGTTCTGGACAGTCAGACTGGAATGAGTTGGAAGGATACATTTAGGAAGTGGTTTCTTGGACACTAATTAGGACCATTTGCTTGGGGTTGCCATTATTTTCCTTTTAGTCTGGAGGGCACAATAGATCAAATGATTTATATATCATTAACAATTCTTGTTAACCATAAACAGGGTTGGGCTTTTCCATGCTGATTACTGAGTAATGCTATAAGGACTTGTTTGATTTCTTCTGCAGTGTCCATACAAGCAAGTTAACGTGAAAGACCAGTCCAAAAAGAAGCGCTTCGACTCTTTTTTTTTGTGTATGAGTATTAATGTCCTTCATTCTGCGAAGCCGAAACCGAAGCGCATCAGCTCTGGAATACTGGCATTTGTTGTACCTGATCCTGGCTCCCAGAGAATGCGTTTTAATTCTAATAAAACACAAACCGAACCATGTGTGCATGTGTGTTTTAGACGCCGCATTGTTGACCCACGCTTTTCACTTTCTTTTGCGGTACAAGTGACGGGTTACAATCCCATGATACAACCAATTTCGCCTTAAAAGAAAGGGAGGAAGGGAGCACGTGCGACCGCTGAGACCCCGCAGGTTTGCTCGGCGTTACTTTTGCGCGCACCCCGGTGGCCGGGCATGGCTGCGCGCCGCACTTTCGGCTCTTCGGCGGGAGGGAGGGGCGGGCGGGGAGGGACGGCGTTGTGTCGTTGTGTGCTGCGTGCAG
>NW_010540764.1:0-11444 GCF_000687285.1 Phaethon lepturus
GGCGACCTGCGGGCTGGGGTGCCCGTGCCTGCCCACACCGCAGGGAAGGAGCCGTGCGCCGGCGGTGCCACCCCGGCTCTAAAGCCGGGCGCGGTGTATCTGGTGATCCAAGAGGTCCCAAGTACGCGCCTGCTGCCAGGCCAGGAGTTGCAGAGTTTTGCTGTTGTTGTTATTAATTTATTGCGGTTTTATTTTCGTTCTTTTTGCTAGGTTGTTCCGATAACACATTTCTGGCATAGCTTTATATTCTGATCCCCTGGTTTTCGTTGTCGTTTGGGCACGGTCCCAGTTGGAGTGAATTTCTGAAACGAGCCCTGATTCACTCATGAATCACGCTACTTCTAAAACAAAAATAAAAGAAAAAGCTAGAGCGGTTTACTGGTTGTAGAAACAAATTTCCAACATCAAGAATAAAACCACAGATATACACAAATGGAAAATAAGAAACAATTTTATGGTAATAAGAAATGGAAACATGGGAAAAGTACCATTATGAATTTTGAGATCCGGTATTCCTTTTTATCTCTTAATTAGACAGTTTACACAGTTGTTTTATAAATACGTATTTGGCCCTACTATTAAGGAGATTTCACAATACTCCTTAAATAGTGCAGCCTGGCTGAGAATCACGTGGTGCATGCTGCTTAGTTTAGGGGGTAAATGGGAACTATTGTTTCTTACTCATATTTGGTATGTTGTAGCACTATAACCACGGCTCGTGCATGTTGGGAATTCAATCTTTTAATTGTTATAATGAAGGTGCTTCAATTTATCTTGTAATCTCCGTTTTATGGCTCCTCCCCATGAAGTGCATAGCAATGGTGGCTCATGACTCAGTAAGTGTTGAGAGATGTGTCTCCTTGGGCCTGCCAACTGGCTCCCTCCTCCACCAGGGACAATATGGCTTTAGGCCTGAAGCTTCCTGGCTTCGTGCAGGTGCAGAAAGAGACCATTTGCATTTCTGTAGTTCACACGTCGTCCTTATGTCCGCCAGCGCGAATGCGGTGTGCTGCATCAAACTGGCCAGTCTGCCACTGGTTGGGGGGCTCTGATCTGAAGCTAAAATTCCCCTCCTGACCAGCAGTCCCGACTTCCCAGACAAAGCTGTTGTGCCTCCAGATGGTTTTACAGCTTTACAGCAACTGCTGAAACAAGCCAGCTCTTCAAATACCTGTTGAAGAGTCTTTATTAAAGTCCTCGTAGATAACTACATACAACGACACGCCTCCAGACCCTCTGACAGGGATGTGAAATATCTGGGCTTCTCTGGCAATAACTGGTTTTCTGTTTTTCTCTTTGGGGTCTCAGACAAGCAAGTGGCTTTGCCAAGCTGGGCTTGTTCTTTTATTCAATATTGTTATGACCAATAACATGTATAGCCAAAGTGCCAAATTGCAATGAACAATGTTATTACTGTTGCTACCAAGAGCACTTCTTGGTAGCATCTGCTCGGCAGCTGGCTGTGGATGCAGCTGGTCCTCCTCATGCTACGGCAGGCAAGGACCTCTCTGTGCTTCAGTGGTCCTCTTCAAACAGGCAAACACCGATGGACGGAGGCACTGACTTGTGAGAAGCACCCCGAGATGATAGCTGATTCACGGGTCACTCTCTCAGTAGGAATTTACACACCTACAGCAAAAGCTATGTAGACCTCGGACATCTTGCAGGCTGTCACCTCCTCTCTTTCCCCAAGTGCCAAACAAAACACTGCAAAGACAAAGGCTTGAACATACGGATAAATAAACAGCCCAGTTCTCTACATTACTGGACTTCAACAGATTTCTCCACTTTCTTCTCAAGAACTCCTCTCACAGATTTCCCCACTCCATGTAATAGAAAGTAGACACCCTCTCGTGCTGGGAGGAGGTGAGAGGAGGAGTCTGTACCTTCCAAATCCTTCCAGAGATCTATGTTTTTGGAATATTTCCTTGCTCCCAAAAGGAGATAGAGATGGAAACCCACATTAGGAAACCAAACATTGTAATCTGTCATCCAGGATTGGGAATAATGATATGATCCTCAGTACCCTTTCAGTATATCAAGGAAGTTGATTTACAGCTCTCGATGTGCAAGACACGCTTTCACAGAAACATTCATCCCGCACATAAAAGACTTTCAGATTTGAACTGTGTAAACCTTTACTACAGCACATCACTTTTCACTGACTCACATAAGGTTTTACAAAGGTCTTAGCGGCAGCTCTTTAAATACGCACTAAACTTCATTAAGCACTTACCACGTTCCAGATAATGCCGTGATACTCTTGCAATGCGTCAGATGCCTCAGAAGCCAAACCCCACCTTTCCCAACAGCATGAAAACTGGCACATTCATCAAATTTTGCTCCAGGGATTCCTTTCAAGTTCAATCCTTAGTCTCCATTTCTCCATGGGTCTGTGAAAGTGTTTCTTCTCACAGTGGTGTTGCGTCCAAGGTGGGTGTGGGAATTTGCAGCAGCGCTGTCAGGCCCATCCCCGAGCTACGTTACACTACGACAAGGTTTCCCTGTGGCTACTTCCTAAATTTTTTGCCAAGAGAAATTTTGCCCTTTCCCATTGCCCAAGTTCCCCATTTACCCTGCAGTGCTTATCAAACCTCATTCCAGCCATGAACAACTTTGTGCTCCTTAAATACCGGTAGAATGTTAGCCGCGTACTTGCACAGAACAAAATCCTTCCAGTAGTCCCCTGTATAGTTCTTCTCCTTGGCTGAGGAGTTAAAGGTGATACACTTTCTAGTCTGAAACTTTTAAAATGGATCTTAGATCCAATATGCTTCTTTGATACTCATGCATGTAAAAATAGCAAACCCCAGGTCTCAGTGACCTCCTCTGGATATATTAAGATATTAAAGGTAAGCATATGCAGTAAATGTTTGCAGAACTGAGATTACAGGGACTTGGTACACCAGTCACAGTGATAACTTGCCCTACCTAATTTAGTAGGTGCACACTTAAGCTTCAAATCATGGGCTTTTCCTGAAAATAGCAAAATACTTTTTCATTAGATATTATTCAGTAATACTCACTAATGTTGGCAGTAAACCAGTCAACTGATTTTTGGCTAAACAAACATATTTCTCTTAGCATAAACTCTTACCATCAACAAACAAATAAAAAAAGCCTAGATTTACTCTGCTTTGGGGAAGGCCTGACATCTAGTCCCAAGAATTTCAGTGGTTAAAAATGCAACCACACTCAGATTATGACTGTACTGGGGAAGCCGAGATTCATATTGTTCAATGGCACCATCTTCAGTCAGCTACAAAGCTGATTGTTAACTGGCTTTAATAAGAAGTCATGTTCATCTGTCCTAAGTCGGGAGAAGAACGTGGTATCATTGCTCCTGAACTTGCATGGTGTGGTGGTACAATCTCAGGAAATATACTGTTGCAGGAAAAGTATCAAGAGTATGGGTCCCCCCAAAAAAGAGAAAATCTCTATACATTTTATCTGCTTTAAAGTGAGAAGAGAAAAATGGCGATGGCATACAGTCACTTCTGGGAAAGTCGTGTCTTGGTTTATTTTTCTTAGAGGGCAAATTGTTGTTGTTTAATTATTTGTGAAGTAATTTGTAGATCCAAATTAACGTAAAAATACTTTTTCAGGTTGTTTCTTCATTTTGGAAATAGCTTGAGAACACCAAATCGTGCAGCATTCCGGCCATATAAATACTCAGAAAGATCCCATAAATTAAATACCAATTCCCAAAGTTTGTAATTAACTTATACTGCTTTGAAAGTAGTACATACTGACCTAATTCCTGATCTTTCTTTATGCTTCAAAACTAAAAGTATTCAAAACAACATTTCACCCAATAATAGAATTAGAGCCCATCCTCTTCTTAGGTAGATAGTATAGATACTTGTGGGAGTCTAATACCATAAATAAATGACATAGTAAGTTTATTCTTGAAAGCGACTTTTAGCTCAAAATAAAATTATTGGAACATTTATTTGTGAGGCAGAATTTTAGAAAATGGTTTTAGTTCTATGTTTACCAGAAAAGTATTGCCAGTTGCCAGCCAGCTCCTCCCCATCTTCTTCTTCCTTGCTTCCTGTATGCATGCGTGCTTTCCAAATGGAACTAGTATATGTAGGCACCTTGTTCTTACAGTTAAACCTAAGGGAACTGAATGAACCTGGATCTAAGAAGAGCTTTTTCGTCCTTCCAAGGCTGACGAGTGTTTGACAGTTTGTGTTTCCTTTTCAGCTGACCCCCTGGTTGGAAGTATTGCCACTCAGTATATGACTAACAGAGCAGAGCACGACAGAATGGCCAGACAGTGGACCAAGCGATATGCCACATAGGAACCTACTCTAGGATTTGCTGGACCTGTGCAAGCACATTCACTAAGTGCATCAATAGCCCTTCCCTTCATTCTTATTTTTTATTAAATTTTGAACCATTTTGTGACAAAAGGTTGTCCTTACTTTCTTTTCGGTTTTATTTTTATTTTTATTTGTTTTGGGGTTTTTTGTTCTGTTAACTTGAAAGTTGTTTCCCTCAAGTGTAGGCAGGGAATTTTGGTTATCAGTGCAAAGAATGTTGGATCTGTAATAGTATAGAGCTTTGTCACAAAGCTTTGTATTAATGTGTGGGGTTTTTTCTTTCATGTGGTTTTGGGGAAAACAAACAAATTCAGAATTATATCTTGTTTCTACTTAAATGTAGTGTTTAGGGTTATTTTTTTGTACTGAAGTCTTTAATGGTGGGTGCATGCTACTGGGAACAAGTTTTGTATAAAAGCTTAAAATCAAGAATCACTGTGCATTACTAAGACTGTGTTTATCACTAGCCTTCTGTTTCCCACACAAAAGGCTATTGCGTTGAACAAATTAATATGTATTTTGATTTACTTAAAAAAAAAAGTGCTTGTAAATTTCTTAGGGACCTGCCACTTTTGACTGTGGATCAGTTGATGTACACTTGTATTATTAAAGCACTCAATAAAACACTGTGGCTGATAAATGCACTTCTTGCAAGCCGGTGCTTTTGCGTTTGTACAGTATGGGCTGCATAGTCCTCACATAATACAACGGCAGGTTAAGCAACTATTTTAGACCTAAACTATTCATTTCTTCTCAACAGTGCATTTCTTAACTTAGAATTCTTCATTGTGTATATCTTTCATATACAAACATCTTCCAGATTTCAAGGCCTTTCTTTCTCATGCTGGTGCTCAGCTCGGCTATTCTGAAGCCTCTTGCTGCATCTTTTATACGATGGCTTCACTATAGCCATCTTGTTACATTTAAAATAGTTGGCTATAAAAATAGTCTTGAAGTGAAAGCAGAATATTGATGGTGATTTTATACAGCAGGCCTGATTCTGTCTTTCTCCGAGCTCTTTAATTGTAAAAGCAACTGTTATTTAAAAAATAAATGAAGGTTTTTGATGGGAAAGTTGAGCCCATTGCACCAATCATTCCCAGCACGTTCAATGGCAAGGGTATTTCTATTTAGATTTGACCTTCAGGCTAATTTTAGATATGCAGCCATAGAAGGAAAACTTCTACTTGGCTAAGGAAATGTGTGGGTGTTGTGATTTAGAAAATATATACTGTGATGCTGATATCTAAATGTTCTTTGTGTTGCAAGATATATTGGAAAATCCCTGTCTCATATAAGTAAATGCTAGAGATGCTATATATAGTGCTTGCCTGCCCTCTCCCCTCTCTCCTTGCCTCTTATGTTTAAAGGAGATCCTATCTTAAAGCAGGTAGATAGATACATTACAATAAAGACAGTACAAAGATACGGGGAGACCCAATACCATTACATTCCAACCCAATCCAACCATCCTGAAAACTAAAGCAGTCAAGGTGACACCGTAGGGCCTCTATGCCAACCACTGTGCTGCTCAGCATTTCCAGGCTGATTTGTGTTTCTCTCAGCCATTTGCTAATAACTGAACAGATGTACAGCTTGAATCTACTGGTGACTTGTCCTCTGTGTGAAGGGAAGCTGAATGTTGACTTTGTTGTAGGTAGTATATAACTACCGCCCTAAGAACCATGCAGTTGTCAAAGAAAATCAGTCTCTTTTGATCAAAGCAAATGGAGAGTCTTCTGGTGTCTGTAGAAGCCAACTGTTTACAAGCACAGCCGTACAATATTTTGAGGCCAACGGATCCTAAATACAGACATGAAAGAGCAATAACAGTTCAAAAATAAAACAAAACCCAAAAACCAGACTTCTCTGAGCCAAAACACTTTTCTCAGGACAACTGTTATATGTGCTTCCCTTGGAAGTTGCTTCCACCATACAACTTGCTGTGAAGTACCTCCACGTCTGAAGGGAACCTTCCTGCTGTAAAAATACAACAAAGAGGTAAAAGGATTAAAAACAACTGCATCTTGCCCAGTACAGTAACTGTATTACTTCTCCTCTTATCCCATCTGATGAAGAGATTCCTGCCATAAAAGACCTGTATCCCCTGAGACAGCAATTAATGGGCAATTTCAGATTTCTTATGAATTACTTCAAGCGTCTGCCACTCTGCAGCCTGTATTTACACTCAGCTGAGCAGAATACAGTAATTTCCCAGGTACATTCTAAGCCTGCTTGAAAAAGAAGTCTTTAATTCCTACTATCATCTCTTTTTTTTTTCCCCAAAAATATAAAGAAGACATTATAAACAGAAAAGCCTATTGTATCTCTAATGAAGATGTAACAGAAAGACAGCTGAGATACCTTGGAGGGGGAATCGGGGAATCACAGAATTCTTAATAAACCTCTATTCTCAGTTCATCAGCTCTCGCTTGCCTTCCTTACCGATCAAAAGCTACACAGTTTGAATTTGCAGGTAAGTTGCCCTCTGTGTGAAGCTGAACAGTGGCTTTGTCCTAGATAATATAAAACTACTGCCTTAAGAACCATGGGGATCTCAAAGAAATAATCAGAGAGGATCAACCCACATTGATTAAAGCAGATGCAGAGTCTTCTGGCGTCTGCAGGAGCCAAATGTTTGCAAGTCTGGCCATAAAACATTCTCCTCTATTTGCAAATGTGCTCTATTTGCCTCCCAAGTAATTCTTTTTCTTCATCTGCTAAACCTGGGAAATACGAAGTGTTATTTGAAACCTGCTGTTGTCACTGAGGAGAAATGATCCATCCCCAACAGAATTCAGTCTGCCAGCAGAGCCCCACTGAACAATAATGTATTGATGTAGTCTCTTTTTCTCCTTTTCTTTTTCCTACGTCTAGAAAATATTGTTCAGTCCCACCTTTGCTCTTCAGATCCTCTGCAAATTTAGCTGATTCCTGCTTCCTCTTTTATGCCAAATCATCTTTCTAACTTCTTGTAGACAGTGTAATCCACATGCTGCCCTCCTACAACTGGGTATGAAGACCATTCAAATGACTCACGCATAGTAAAACATATTCAATAGCATACAGTTGTCCTAAAACAGCATATAAAGGCCATCACTTCAGCAAATATGAGTATTTTCTCAGGGACACACAAATGCTACAACAGGGTTTCAATTTTTAAAGACAACTCACAATTTTTCTGAATTCAACTGCAATATCAAATTAACTCTGCCCCATACCCTTTGAGTTCAACTCGGATGAAGCAGAAGTCAGGGAATTCTCCAAACTGTGTTTACTCATTCACTAATTATGGAAGTGGCCTTCACATCCTCCTGTCCAACTCAGCAGCTGATTTCCCTTTCCAGAAAATCACAGAACAACATAGGTTAAATTAAGGTAACCAAAAAATCCTCTATTTCTAGATACACCCTTTCCAGACTGCTCCAGGAGTGCTTTTTAGCAGCTCATAACCCTTTTGATTACATGCATTCTGGGTGATTGCAGCCAAACAGTTAAAATACATTAAAATCAGCTGCTGTGCCATGAATAAGGCAGGAATAATTCCTCTTCAAAGATCTTTCTTCAGGTTTTCATATTGTGAGCTGCAGATGGATACACAGTCATATCCCACGCCCAAACAACAGGCAGCAGCTCACAGCCCTCCTTCCCTGCTGCCCTGTGCAACGATACCCTGTAAGTATGAAAGACCAGAGGTCTCCGGCCCCATAAACCCCAAAATTGAGCCCCTCTTCAATCTTTTAAATTCTGGCCCCACGTATGCTCTGGGTGCGGTGCAGCCTCTGAGCTGCTCTTTCAGCATGTTGTTACAACATACTCCCTCTCTCCGGCTGTCTTCTCTCCGTCATTAATCCCTCTGGCTTACTCCTCCTTCTCATTCACCCTTTCCTTCTCTCTGGCTGCTTTCTTCTGCTTGACTCATTCATTACTCGCAGCTGAGAGGCCACCCAGGATATTGATCCCGGTTCAAATAGCTCTTCCTGAAGTTGCTTGAGCGTAGTATTTTCTTTGTCCTCTGAAGTACATGCCCGGAACGTGCCCCCAGGCTCCATCTGCTCCCTCTTGCCCGAGGCACTATCTACAGTAGCAGGCAAAGCAGAGGCTGCTCCGCTGGAGTACGCAGATGCCACGCGATGGTTCAGACAGCGCAGCAGCACCCAGTTACTCCATCCCCAGCATTATCCTGGGGTCCCTTTTCTCCTTTCCAACTCTCAGAAACTTCTCTTGTCTCTGAAGTTGGATGTCTTGCCCCAGGCCCAAGGTGCCTGCCTGCGTTTGGAGTTGGACAGACTGAAATAAGGACTTGGAGTATAAATTCTGGCACCTCCAAAGTCCACTGTCCAGCCTTGGCAGCCCCAATTCCTGTAGAGCCAGCTCTGCCTGCTGCTTTTCCATCTTCAGTCGCTGTTTCTTCTCTTCTCCTTTTCATTCCTTTTCATTTCTCCTCCTATCCTTTCCTCCACAACATCAATACAAAATCTTGACGCTTCCTACCCCCTTGCCTCAGCTCAGTCATGGCTCTGTTCTTCCCCTGGTGCTAACGAGACCATGTCACGTAACTCTGGGCCTCCCAGAGCTGCTTGAAATCCCCTGATTTTTAGGTCTTGGAAGCAAGAAAGAGCTTTGTATGAATTAAGTACTTCCTCATTGTGCCACGCCTGGCACTGGCTATAAACTAAATCACTTCTCCCACACACGTCATTAGCAGTAATGAAATCCGGGCTGGCCTGCCTCTTTAGCATGACATCCATATGCAAATACATTTCCTCAGCTCAAACGATCTGCAGAGCCAATGCATGGCTGTTTGGGATGCCTCCAGCAGCCTCTCAGGTCACAACTGGAATATATTTGGGGATTACTATTTACCAGGAAGAGTTTTATGATACCTTTAAATCCATCATTCTGCACCCTAATTCCATCATGAACTTTAATAGGGACCTGCAGCACTTCGGGATAATGAAAAGGGCAAAGCAAAAGATCCCTTTCATGTCTACTTTGATTGTGAAAGAAAGTAGTCACGGGCTAATGAAAGGTTGAAATAAAGACAAGGCTACTAAGCCATTCTAATCCCTTGCCAGTCCTAAATTAGAAAAATCCCACTTCATGTAACAGCTAAGTAAAAGCTGTATTTACTTCTATAGGTTTTGCACAGCTGAATTTAAAAAAAAAAAAAAAAACAAAAAAAAACCACTGTCTAGGTGCTCCAGTAGTAAATGTGGATGGTCAGATCATGCATTTCAGGAGAAGCTTTCTAGCGAAATGCTTCAATTGGGAAGAGCTTCCCAAAACCCTCATCTGCTCCACGCCTGTCGGGTTGCATGCAGGACTCCCCCCTTGGCAGTCCCTTGGGAAACAAGAGCTGGAAACAAGCACCTAGGGTCACTCCTTATTGTCACTACTCCTCAAATACACTCGCTCACAACAGGCATTTGTTGCTGCAGAATCGGTGCCAGGGTCCCCTTTTGTGTCACTGAGGACCTTGGGGTCAAGAAAAACAAAGGGTCACACTTCAGTTTCTGTGAAATGCCTCCTTTCTTTGCAGTTGACTCATAGCCTTTGTAAGGCCCTGAATGGAGTCTCTTCACATGAATGGAGCTCCTACCACACAGATTTCAATGCAGCCCCACTGCTTTCTTCACTTGTCATAAACGGGGCAAAGATAGTGCCCGTCGCACTTTGGAAACACCTTGCTTGTAGCAAAGCTGAACTGCACTCTTGCCCATCGTCAAACTCTTCCCATTTATGTTTCTCAGACACCTCTCAATTATAAGAGCCTTTCTCTAGCAATCGCTCCTCAACACCAAAGACCTGCAAAAATCCTGCTTCCTTCTTCCTTTGGACTACATGCAACCTTCATCCCTGCTCCTCTGCTGGTCCCCAGTTCCTAAATCTGCTTCTTCACGCAGGCTTCAGCGACACACCCCCCTTGCTAAGCCTACCACCCCACCAAACGCCAAAGTCTCCTCTGCTTCAGGCTCCTCGCAGCCCATCTCTGTTTCACCATGGTGCGCCATCATCTCACTGAGGAAGGGAAAGGCCACCCCAGTGCCTGAAAATGCTGACATCTTCACAGAAAAAGGAATTAAAACCTACTTCATACTCGTTCATTTGAAAGAGCAGTTAATGCTCTCGGTGCTCAGCACCTACACTGAGGCACAAATACTCTCTGCACATCTCCTGGTCTCACAGTTCACAATGGCACTCTCTGTTGGTCTTACAGGAGGAGGAGGAGTATTGTAAGTAGTAGCAAAATGGTTTGTATTAAATGCCCTGGATGTTACTTATCTAATAAAACGAATGAAACTTTCCCAAAAATCTGTGCGGTGGGAACTTCATCATCTTTTACACAGGAAAATAATTGTGTGAATTAAAGTCTCTCCTGTTTCCTGTTCTGCTTCATTATATATTGTCCGCCCACTGCCTCTTGCTGCAGTTTTAAAAGAAAATCTTCCTCAAATCTACTTAGAAGTTAAATCCTTATTGCAAAGCAGCAAAGAATAATCAAAATGTGCTCTGTCATATCACGGTAATCTAATCAGAAAGGCTCATGGAATTATTTATACACATACATGTTTATGATAATTTAATAATTGATGGGTTTAAAGGAATAATCTCATTCTCTTCTATTTCATAATATACATCATTAAATACTATATTTCATTACTGTGTAAACTTGCCATTTTATCCATTTAAAATAAATACAGATTTGAATAACTTTAATCAATAGTTTTCTAGTGGAAGAAGAAGAGTCTGTTATTTGTGTAGTGTAATACTGTGTGGACTTAGTTGTCTTAAAAAACGTAATCCTATTTGTAACTTTTTTCTTTCAATTTTTAAAAAGATTGAGAAAATCTGCAAATGAAAAATGACAGCAGTCGCTTGAGCCCTGCTAATGTGCCAGCTGGAGCTGCTAGGCATAATAACTCTGTCTAATTTTCAAAGAGTGGCACTGAAACTCTGGAGGCAGAAGGACAAGAGGTGCAGTCAAACCCCAAGAGGAAATGAGAAGAAAAATAATTACAGAAGCAATCACTGCACTCATGTGCTACAAATTTTCTCCAGCAATCTATCCGTGCTGCAGCATCCCCCTTAGGTCACAACGTGCTCTGCTAGCTG
>NW_010540764.1:11459-13500 GCF_000687285.1 Phaethon lepturus
GCTGAACCGTGTGAGCAAACGTACCGCTGCTCCGCACCCAGCTCCGACAGCTTCACGTGGGTCTCTCCCGGTGCCAGGCTCCCGGTAGCGAATGGGAATGGGTAACCCCGGGAGCCAGCGTGTTAAATAGCAACGCCGAGGGAGTTGTGCCTTCTTTCTTGCTCCTGGTCCCACGAGGGCAACCCCTCCAGAGGGGGGCTTCCCTCTCCTCCTGCTGATCTCACTCGTCACACGCTGGTGGGCCTGTGCCTGCCCGGCAAAATTCAGCAGTGGTTCTGGCAGTGCTGCAGGGATGCAAAGCCGGGGAGGAGCACGTGAGGCTGTGCCTGGCCGGGCAATGCTGTTCTTCCCCCGCAGCTGAGGCACCCGGCACCGGCTTTAAGTCCAGCTTGCAGCAAACTTGGGGCAGAGCCCCTTTCGTCCCCCTGCAGAAACCCCGGCTCCCAGGGGCTGAGGGGACCAGCGCTCCCACTCATCCCCCACCCGCACCCAGCCCCCCTGCCACCGCTCAGACCCCCGGGAGGTACCACCACCCCTCTGGCGTGTTCAAATTCAACCTAACGCAGAACCAAAAGGATTTTTCCAGGACTCAGAAGCCACGTCTAGAGCCAAAACTGCGAGTAGGTAACGCTCTCCCGTACGACAGATCTTCACTCAAGGGTGGGACTGTCACCCCTCCGCCCCAGCAGCACCCCTTAATGGTCACAGCACAGCTTTGGCAATCGCGGGCCTTGAGCAGCAACGTTAGGAAACCCTTCTTGGGTTTATTGGATGCAAAGAGTTTTCTTGTCTTTTTTTACAAACCCCGCCCCGTGTCGCACGCTGTCTCTGTGCGTACGTCCTTTCCTCTCCTCTCCCCACCCACTCTGCCCGCTCCGCGCCGTGCGCCCAGGCGCCCGGCGGGCTGAGCCTGGGAGCCTGCATGTGGATCTGGAGGTGATTTTTTTTGAAGAAGTGGGGAAGATGTAATCAGTAGCAAGAAAGACACTGAGAAGCAGAAAGCTTCTTCCCTCCGGAGCCTGCCCGAGGCGTGCCACAACTGCAGCGGCGTGAGCTGAGGCAACGCAACGCTCACCCCGACTGCTGGACCTTATTTGCAGAGGACATGCAAATCGGGTTATATCAAGGTTATAGGTTATATCAAGCCAATGGATGAATGTATTTTGAAGGGTAACGCTGTATGTGTTGCCACAGCCCTGTGGCCCTCAGCCCAGGCCCTTCTTCACCCCACCGCTGCCTTCAGGACCTGTGTGCAGGGGCTGGAGGAGGGGCAATACGGAGGGCCAGGGCAGAGGTGCCGAGGAGAAGAAAGCTCACAATTGTCAGACCCAGCTTAAAACCAGGCACCAACCTGGTATATACACCTGAGAGTATAAATATATGTATAGATATGTGATATATGTGTACTGATGCATGGTTTATATACATATACATATGGCTGCTTTGGGCACATGCTGGTGCCTCCGGCTTGAGCCCCCAAAATGTCCCCATCAACGTGGCGGTGGGTGCGAGCACGACCGCCCATGGTGCCACCCAAGAGGGTGGTTCCAGCCCTGCAGAAGGTAAAATAAAGAAAATAACACTAGTGGGAACCGGTGGTGAGACACTTAGCAATTAAAACAAAGGGAGGGAATGTCAGCAGAAACCTTCTGTAGATCTGGCAGAAGTAAACTTATCCAAATGAGTAAATTAAGGATCAAAAAATCACCTTACAGTCATAAATGAAAATCCTAAAGTACAGAGCAGCTTTTCCCTGTCTAGCATTGCACTAGACCGTGGCAAAACAGGAACAAGCCACTTCCACTAGACTCATAGTACACAGCCCTTAAATGTATGGACTTGCCTTGTTCCAGCAGGAGGAGGGGGTGGAGACCTATTAAAATGTTAGTTGCTTATGGACAACTAATTCATATGTGTTATTACACAGCCTAATTAGAATTATTAAAATTATTAGAAATATTTAAAGCTGCTAAAGCATGCTGAATTCCTTCACACCAAATACTTATCTTTTAAAGTCCCATTCCTCCAAATAAGCATTCCT
>NW_010540764.1:13522-27027 GCF_000687285.1 Phaethon lepturus
TCCTGCTCCAGAAAGCAGCAAAGCCCATCAGCAAGGAAGAAAAAAAAATCTCCAGACCTTTATTAAATCCTTTGGGAAAAGTAAAGTATATTAAAGTCAGTAATTCTCCAGGGAAACGGTAAGGTGATAGCTCATGGTGGAGATGTCTTCCCTCAGTCCCTGCAGCAGCTCTCACGCTGCTCCACCCTGCCTGAGCAGGAGGGACAGTCCACAAGACTCATGCAGTCTCAACCAACCTGTCCCATGGTTAAATTCATGCACTGTGAGGTATACACAGTTTGTAGATCTGCACAACTACCCTTGATCCACAAAGCTGAGCATGTGAAGACTTTTTTTCAGAATCAAGACCTTTTATATGGCAGGTAGTTTTGCCCGGGGGGAAGATTTCAGCAGTATTTTTGTATCAAATCTAATGTAAAACACCACAGAAAATAAAAACTATTAAATAACTATTTATCTGTGTCACCAATCCTCCAAATATTTATACATGTAACTATTTCTTGTATGTATATGAGATCTCTCCAATGAATCTGCTTCAGTTGGCCACATAACTTTTCTCCAGGATATTTTTTTTTCCTTCATACTTAATTGTTTTTAAAGTATTTTGCTTGTTAAAGTGCCTACCCTCAGTATGGATGTGCTTTAATTTCATAGAAGTACTTAAAAAATAGTCCTCTATGGATTTGACACTCCAATGTTGCAGCACTGAAAATCTGAATATAAAACACCGTATAAACCTAAATGAAATTGCCCTACAGGAATTGATTCTTATTGTCTCAGCTGATAGAAAAACAAAACGTAAAAAGCATACTGAAAAGTAAATTCAATTAAGTGCTAGTAATCTGAGGTGTCATTAGTAGCATAAGCAAAGAGAGGTTTTGATTTACTATGTGTTGTGTTCAGCCTGGCTCTGGTGCTTTGAGCGGCTCCGCTCTGCCAGGAGGAGTGAGCTGCAGAGATTTTCAGTAGCCTGTCCCCAAGGGCCGATGGCCACCACGGGCAGCCCCCGTGGTGGGAGATGGAGGGGGAGCGGGTAGGGGGTCAGACATCGTGTGCATGGGAGACTACCTAAAAACTTGTGTGCTGGAGCAACACTCAGAGCCAGAGTCAGCAGGACTTTTACTTGAGGTTAAGGATGGCTGCCTAATGGCACGACCCCCTTTCTGTTTATTGGAAATTGGCTATAAGCAGGTCTTTTTTATTCCTTTTTTTTTCTTCTTCTTCTTTCTTTAGACTGGCTCACTGAGCCTAAATGTGTGCTACTTCTTACCGAGCTGGCTGCACTTAAAACCCTGTCATCTCGACGAGTATTCAGGCGACAGTGTCCCCAGAGGTTGTGGACGCGGGTGCCTCGGGCCGCCCGGGAGGGCACGGTGCTGGAGGAGGGGTGGAGGGGAGAAAAAGGGAAAGGAGATGAATATTTCTACGTATGAGCTTTTTTTTTTTGCAAAATAAAAAGCAGGTTTGTTCCAGCAACCGAAGCCTCGGGAGGTGCCTGGGTTCATAGACGACGGTTGATAAAACCGTGGGATGTACTTTCTGTTTCAGGTGAAAGCTGATGGTAAATGGGAGGAATTTACGTGCAGCTTAAAGGACACCCCTCAGAAAGTGAGAGACCTGTAAAGCACCGCATCTTTTAAATCTGAATTGAGACGACCATTGAGAGATAACGGTGGCCTTGAATCCACTTCAGTTCTTGTGTAAATGATCCTCTGCCTCCACACTTCCCACGCAATTACGGTGAACCCATTAACAGATGGACTACGCTGTCAGTGGTGAAGCAACTTTAGTTTTCTGATCTTTTTCATATAGGTCATACTTAATTTTTTTATTGGACTCCGAAAATAAAGTATACCATCACAGCTGCGGAGGTATATACATTGTTAATGTTAAAGGTATCTTTTTTTATTTATTTCTTTATTTCTTTTTCTGAGAAGTCTAAAAAGAAATGTAACACTTTGGATAAAACCAGAAAAATCATCTTCTCGATGAACTTGTGGCATCCAGTGAGAGCTTTCAGACCAAGTGGTAAAAGCTGACAAAGAGAAGCAAGTGATGATATAGTATTCAAATGAAAAGTGTTGCACAACTTCAATAGGGGATGCTGCCTACCTGGCCTTGAAATGCCTTTATGTGATATTTCTGTCTTGGAGGAACTGATTCATTACCATTCTTTCTCTCTCCATATGCTGCTTCCACAATGAATCAAGCATTGCTCAAAACTATACTACTTTCAAAGCTGATGAGAATTAACTGAAGTTGATTAAAATAGCAAACTTGGAGGCTTTAACTTTACTCTTGGTAAAGTCAAATTAAGTTCTTCTATTTGTCTGAGCCTTAACGGGGTGAGAGAGGGAACTGGGTTTTATAAATCTTGTGGTTTTCAGTGTAACCCTGGCTAGTTCAGATATAGCTTGGCCTTTTCATGACTGACCTCTGAGTTTTACTACTAAATGAATGAAGTTGTGAGGAGAACTAGAGAGTGGCCCTGGTGCTAAGCAGTGGGGAGCCTCCTTTGGGTAACTGCTTGGCCCTTCCCAGTGAAAATGGCAAGCAAGTTCCCAGGAGGCTGAGACCAAACTGTCCACGTCTTCCAAAAGGCAAGTCAAAACATGCTCTTGGCCCAAAGTAACAGGCTCTGTGGGAAATCTGCTAGAGCCAAGAATTAAACCTCAATTTCCCTGTCCCTTAGACATGGCACTGATTTTTCCTATCAGCAAGCTTACTTTTGTCTATTTAGTATGGGCTCCTGGCTTAGTCTATGAAAAACAACCATTTTCTTTCAGTTTAATTAAAACACTTTTGTCTGCTAGGATGCCATCGAATCTATCTTTAATTGTATTGCCAGTCACAGCTCATTAGCCCCGTAGGGACAGTGGTCAGGCTGAAATACTAAACAAGGAAAAAAGTGATGGGAACAAGTCATGAAGACATTTCATCAGTTCATAAAATGTGTGAGAATGAAGAATTTTCTTCTTTTTTGAAGGAAAAAAAAAAGGAAAAAAACCCAATGCAAAGGTGATACATTCTGCAAAAGGAAAGAGATCAGCAGTTCTAGCCCCGACCTCTCATCTCTTGCAGGGAGTTGAGCTTTACTCTGGTTTTGGCCTCAGCATTGCAGGAATCCCCAGTCTGTCATCTTCCTCCCAGTGCCACACAGCAGACCTGCTCTGGCCTGTTTATTCTGCTTCTCCCTATTTTTGCCATGCCACCTTGTGCAATACTCCGGGTTTAAGCATGCAAGAATTCTTTTTGGTCTTTTAGCCTCTCCACAAGATTACTTGGTCTTTTGTGCTGTCATGCAACAAAGCCATCAGTTTACTGTCTCTTCGATCATCATTTGGCTTCTCCACATGCTTTTGGACTATTTCACAGCACTTGTTTGCCCAAAGCTGACTTACCAGGGCCCTAGGAAGTTTGCATGCTCTGGCAGAACACACCACTTCCTTTGCTCATTTCCTCTCCTTTACCACATCGTCAGAGGTTGTAATATATGATAATGCACACGAGGCATCATTTCTATTTATAGGTACAGACAACTATATATGAAGTGTGGAAGAGACAGTGCTACATAATGTATGCAGAAAACTTCATTACAGATGAGCACTTATCCTCATATTTAAGAGTCTGTCACGAAACACCAGTAAATCGACACTGAGTGAAGGGTATCCTGTCGGAAATCTCAGCTGCCTTCCTGCTGTAGGGCTTTACTTTTTTTTTTTTCCTTTGCATTTATTTTTACTAGCTTCTGGCTACTTCAATGTCTTTGATTTTCCTTTAAAGTGACCTGCATCTCATCCTGAAAGATCTGACTTAATCCTTGGTATCCTTAGCTTAAAACAGGGCTATTAGAGTGACCAGGTAGGAGAGCTGCTACGAGGAGGAGTAGCCAAGGTTGCTGGAGCCTGCGTAGTTATTGCTCAGCTCCTCGCTGCAGCAGGTGCCTTGCTCTCTTCAGCCTAAAGCTTTGTCTCCAAATCTGTAGCCCGGGCCTTGGGGTAACAGGGACTCAAAAGCATGGAGAAGCCTGAGGGTACGGCTTGACACCACCACTTAGCCGATCTAATGGCTCCCTGGTGTTGAAAGGCAGCGGCCCTCCTCACCTCCAGTCATGCATTTCCATGCCGGTAAGGACTCTTGCTGAGATGATTGAATTTACCGACCTTGCAGAAACCAAGCGTGTGTGTGGAGTTAGGTTTTGGGTAACTCAGCAAGGGATGGGATTAAATGGCATGGGCGGAGGTGGAGGGAGCAGGACCACAGCAATGAGCAGCCAGATTTCTGAATTTATGTCTGAACTTCATGGTCCCACCCTGCCTCAACTGAGCAATTCCACCCCTTTCTTTACCCTGGCTCTAGTGTGCATCTGACCTGGTGATGAGTCATAGAATCATAAAATCATAGAATCTTTAGGTTGGAAGGGACTTTTTAAGGTCATCTAGTCCAACCCCATGCAATGAGCAGGGACATCTTGAACAAGATCACTCCAGCATGATAAATTGGTAGAAAACAGATGGGGTTTTGGGTGTTGCGGGTGTGTGTCTGGCTTGCATTCCCAAATGGCTCAGGGCAGGGTTAGACGAGCACGAGAGCTGGCCTAAGGAAGGAGACAGGCAATGTGCAACCAGGGGTGGGACGGCGGGTGTGATTGCAGCAGACAGCAGTTAAATTGGTTTAAGCTGTTGTTTTGTGGCAGCCTGAGACAATTTTAGGAGCGGCTTAAGCCCAAGTGTAAGGATACGGTTAAGTACTCCACCAAATGAAAGCATTTTCCTCAGTAAGTCTAAATATGAGCATCGTGTAGCTGTTTTTCTTGATTTCACAAATACTCACGTGAAGAATGTTTAAATATTGTGTCTGCTTATAGCCAAGGAGACATCTCCTTAAGAACTGTATCCCATTATCTGCTAGTCACTCCTGTGGCTGCGGGAGCAGTGCCTCTTGCTAAGAGGTTTCTGCGCAAAGCCCTTTGATTCCTCCCCGTTTGGAGCAGGGTAATGCCAGAAAAGAGACCGTGTCTTCTGGAGAGGTGGCAATGGAAGCAGAGTTTTCTCGTACAAATGTGTATCAGTAATATTTTTTGGCACTAGCCTTGCTCTGCGTGTTGCTTTGTATGTTCTCAGTTGCTGCAGAAAGGAGGAATCGCTCCCTAACTGCCTCTGAGCGCTGGTGTCCGCCAGCTCCCTGCAGAGCCTGGGGCAGGTCGACTGCGATAGCGTTTCTGGGCTGCGTGGACCAGGGGATGCTCAAAACTACAGCACCCTTCTGCGGCTCTGCACTGGCCCTCCGGGCATGCCTGGCTGCTGTAATCTCTGAAGCCCAGCGCCAGGGTCCCCTCTTATCTCTCCTGCCAGTGTGGATTGATCTCCGGGCAGATCTGCAAATGAATGGCCGCAGATGGGAAAAGCGATGGGGGATAAATGCTTCCTTTGTGCCTGTAACTACCACAAGTGCCATTAAGGAACATGCCAAGACCTTAACAAAATAGTGCTGGGTACTTTCTCCCTGTCGCTGGGGCAAGCCAAAGAGGATGGGAGCATGCTGCCTTGTCTTGTTTCATCCAGGGTATCCATCCAAATAACACCCGTTCTCTCCTTACACAGTGCTCCAAAACCAGTGGAAATGGCCTCAGCAGCCTGGCAGGTCATTTTGCTGAGGGATCCGCTGGCCCACAAGAGCTGCTAAACGTAATTACGAGGTCCCCAAACCAAACCTTGATAAAAGAAGCAGCAGTATATTTAGGAGTCAATTAACAATCAAAATTCCAAAATGTCAGTGGGAATGTTTTCCTGCTTTCAGTATGCTTTGCATCAGGGCATGGGCCCAGGTGTTGCCACATGTTGTGGAAATGATGCACATGACTTCAGAGCTGCGTGCAGCCGCAGTGCACAGGGAAATTTGGAGTATCTGGGGCTCTTGTTCCAGCAGGAGGAAAGCAGTATTGCACAAATTCTCTTACTATTCACAAATATAGGCCCTACATTCCTCCTTTTGGTACCCTGTATAACTGATCACATCCAGCTATAATGAGGAACCAAATGGCCAGACAGGTAGGTAGTGCAGTCGCACGAGATCTCACCCTGCAGCTCATTATATCGAGCTTGTGCAGAATGTGATGTGTTGGCACCACAGGGATACTTGGGTCTGGATTCACTCTTCACCCTGTCTTCCCCATGGCAGCTGCAGATAGGCTATTGATCTTTCTCCTCATTAATCAGAATAATTTTGAAGAAAAAATAAGGGCCTCATTTCCTATCCATTCTTTCCCTTAGTTCTTTAATTTACAAACAGCTTTATTTCGAGCTTTTCCTGTTTCCTGCCTCCTTTATGAGGCACCATTCAATGACTGCTACTTATGTGGTAGTGATATGTGACTCACAAAGTGTCTGGAGTTTTGCTTTGTAAAGCCTTACGATGGGAGTAAAAAGGGAGAGAGCAGGGCCCTGTTTTTAAGCAGGATTTGCTGTGCTGTAACTTGATCAAACTGCAGGTAAATGGATTCAGTTGTTCGGGGTGGAGGAGGGAAAAATGTACTGTTACAGTTATCTTTGGGGTTTACGTTTTTAAATGAAAATAAATGTAGCTATCTAGGGAACATATACATCTCCCTTTGCTCCAACCTCAGAATCTTTAATTACTTTCGCAGCCCTGCTGTGCGGCAATAAAATGCTATTATCCTCACTTCATTTCTTATCCTCAGATAAGGAAAGAAGGCAAGGGAGGCAAAGGACTAGCAGAACCCAGACCCAAGGCAAGAGGTTTACGACCCTGACAGAGCTTGATGGAGGCTTGATGTCTAAGCAAACTGCAGCAAATCTTCATGCTGAGTGGAGAATTTTCTGCTTTGCCAGCAAAAAATGTGAAAGAGAGAGGCCTGCCTTCTACTTGGGATTTCACTGCCTGAATCAAAGACACATGGAAGAACGCCCATCATCTTTGGACGCAGATTTCGTATTTATTTTGTAAGAATAGGAGTCATGTCCAGGTATTCAACAAAATTATTTGGGCTCAGGGTGACCTTGCAAAGGACCTGCACATAAGTGGAGGAATGACTGAAGCAGAGGAAGGAGTTTGGGTGTAAGGAAGACACTGAGCAGCCTGACAGAGAGAGTGCTGAGGGGCTTCTAGGGGTCTGTGGAACTCTAATACCTAAATAACTGTTTAAATTAATTGAAAGAGCAGCTCCTTTTGATTTTAAACTCTCCTAGAGCTGACACCTGAACACGTATGCTGTGGCTTAGGTGCCAAGAGGCGGGTTCCGAATATGGACTTGCAGTTCAAGTCTACCACCCAAGGCTGGTGACTTCCACGGGCCTGGCATTATTTGCCTTTGTTTCAATTTTTCCTTTAATCCTCTTTTTTTTTCCCCTTCCCCTTTCAATGAACCTTTACGAAATCAAAATAATTGTTTCCTTTTAATGCAAATCAAGCAAGAGATTTGCATGGATTGCTGCTTTTGGTGCTGCAGTAGACAGACTAGGTATGTGCATGGACCAGTTACTAACTTCCATAATGTGATACAGTGGGTTTATATATTTAAAGAAAAAAAAATATAGATGTATACACACACACAACACAAAGGGAAGAATAATTGTACCCATTTTAGGTTTGTTTGGAGCCCTCTCTGGGTTGTTTCTTTATTAAGCAGTGAGTCACAAGGTGCTAGGAATAAGCAACTTGCACTTTGACTCTTGATGAGCAAAACATTTATCTTATTATTACATGCTTTCAACTAGATCCCCAGTATTTCTAAAATATCCAGTATGATATTAAACACAGAGCACAAAGCAGAGTGGGAGCACGTTACTTATGAGGAAATTGTTGAGCTATTTGCCGCTGTAATATTGATGAGGCTTCTTGGACAGCTTGCATTAGGACAGCGTGGTAGGAAATGAAAACTCTCTTATGGCTCTGAAACCGGTGCTTGGGGAACTTGATTTTAAATTGCTAAGCACCTATCCAGAGGAAAACAAAAAGGCTGCTGCCAGGAAGCAGCTGTTGCATCTAGTTCTCAAAATATGTAGCAGGTTGGTAAGGCACCTTTGAGGTCGTGGACATTATTATGAGGTGGTGGGGAGCTGTGTGCCTTTGATTCCCCTTATCAAAAGGGATTTGGGTTTATTGCAGAAGTCCTGACAGCTCAGTGGTGTTTGCTGCCTTATTGTGCCTACTGCAAAAGGTCAGTCCGTGCTGGCTCAGGCAAGCGCTTTTCAGCCAGAGTCCTTCTGACAATAAACTATGAATGTTTTGTCTATCAGAAGGTGATGATAGCTTGGTATTGTACAGTTTTCCTGTGCTACTGGAAATCTTTTTGTTTATATAGACTCCTCTGCCTCCAGGATTTATCAGCCTGGCAGTAATTATAAACAAAACCCCATGAGTTTGGGACTTTCTCCGAATGTTTTCAGAGAAATATTAAAATGCATTGGTTTTCTCACTGAAGAGTCACAGCTCATTATTCTGAGCTCACGAGGAAAAAGCGGCCAGGGAATTAAAACTGAAATCTCCCTCTACCATTAAAAGCAAAGGGTGCTTCCCAGGAGATGATCCCCTGGGATGGGCGCCCATCTCCGCAGGGCTGCCGCATGGGGCTCTGGAGCAGGGAGGTGCCCGCGCTTCCTGCTGGAGCGGAGCCCGGTGTGCCGCAGAGGGGACCGTCACACCCAACACTTCTCACTGGCCAACCTCTTCACCAAATTTTCTTTGGCAGTGATAGGGAGAGAGAAGTCTTCTATTCCCAGAGCCTTAGCCTATTTATATATCCAAGACTGAAGACTGTAAATATGGAGCCCGTTAACTGAACTAGCACTGGAGCTTTGTTAGACACTGTCACCAGGGTATCCAGTAGCTCTAGTATCTAATAAATGGATATTTGCATTGTGTGGGAGTGAGAAATTCCAGCTGTTAATATGCTGGAGCCTGTGCAAAATACTTACACCAAGTTGTTCAAAAAGGGGTCTCCAAGGGGCTTGGGGAGAGAGTGGAAAGTGTGCAGAGTTGCCACCTGAGGGGATGGTGTCATGGAACCTGAGTATCGTAATGATGATTTCATTGTGCAACAGGCTTAAAGTACTCTAACGAAGCCATTACTAGGTGACATGGTGCCAGTGTTAAGTGCTTTGCTAGCACTGAAGTGCCAAACGCATGAAGTCTGTGATACTCTGAAGAGGTGAGCAGCTCCAGGTGTTGATCTTGGTTGTGGAAAAGAGCTGAAGAGGAGTTACACTCGCTGCCCTAACCAGTGACCTAGGAGAGGGGGATGAATGCTCCCTTCTGCTTAGTTCCAACCCTGTGAGTATTGCATTTGTTGCCACACACTGCTAGACTGTCAAGAGGAGGATTCCCTGTCCTCGCTCCCACCTGTTCCTTAAATTTCTAGGACGTGTGGGTCTAACTCCATTCTGAGTTAGAAGGGAGTTGATGCCAAGTTTCCATGTGTCTTGAATCAATGTCTTAAATGGAAGGCTACCATGTTAAAGGCTGCAGGAGGGTTTCTATGTTCTTTAGGAGTTGGCTTGGAGCTGTGAAACTCAAACAAGCAGAAGTGAACCTTCCTGCAGCCCTTGTCCATTGCTAAAGTTTGGGAGTGGGGAAAGATTTTGGAGACCACATCTGTTCTTATTTTCTGTGGGATCATTCTGGCAGCTCCAGGGTGTACTGGCAGGAGGCCTGGATTTCCTGAGGGGTGTTTTGGATCACGTTTTAGACATGCTGGCCTCATGTTACACCTACGTAGGCTGCTGCTGGAAGAGGTGATCCAGCCTTTCCCTTGGTCATGGACTACAGTTTATCTCTTTTTGCCTCAGATCTCACTCTTGTATCTCTAAATTAGAGACAACAATGTTGTGTGGGACAGTGTCAAATACTTTGCACGAGTCCAGGTAGACAATGTCAGTTGCTCCTCCCGTACCCACCAATGCTGTAACTCCATCATAGAAGGCCACCAAATTTGTCAGGCACAATTTGCCATAGGCAGACTGGCACACCTTGCTAACCTGGTGTCAAGGGGTTTCTGAGGTCTGTGGAAAGTAGTTTTCTGAGAAATGAACCTGGGCAGACTTGAAATGGAGCAGCTCTGCTTGCAGGGTCACAAAATCCAAAATAAAGTGGTGGGGACACCTTGCTGCGCACAGACGGGGTTAGAGAGGAATTTGGCACTGACCCTTCTGGCAGTGGCCTACAGTTATGCTGGACAAGGAGCGGCAGCAAACGGCAGCCTCAGCAGTGCCCTTTACCCACTAGTTTCAGGCAATTCCAAGGATGGAGCATGGAAAGCTGTCCCTGCAAGCACAGCCTGATCATAGCCATGTAGTTCCTGACCCCATAAACTGCAAATTATCCCACGTGTGATGGAAAGTGCCTTCAATTCATCTTGCAGGCAGTGAAGTATTTTCAAGATCTGGTCCTGATATACTGGAGGATTTTTGCTGCATCTTAAGTGCATGATTTCAATGAACTGGATGTTGGTGAGTATATTTTATGTATTTTCTAACAATTCCTTCCGTGTGCTTGTGGAGAATGATTATTCTCCTCTGTCTACTTAAACTCCATTTCTCTTTCCGTCTGTTTCTGTTTCTAGTTTAGACAAAATGATACCATTTTTTTCCTTAACACTTTTCTCAAAAGGTAGAAAATAAAATGCTCCAGTCCTTCATAAATGCTTTGTTTCTGCCCTCCTCCCCCCAGCTCATTCAGTTGCGGGTGGAACGGCATACGTTGTCAGATACCCAGCAAAAGGAGAAGTACATAACCCAGAACCTAATAAAACAACAAATCTAGTGTGCCCTCCTGGTCTGCAATCCTTCAACAGGCTCCCTTCATTAAACATAAAGCCATGTGTTTCTTAAAACAGATCACATCCCTGGTGCCATGGTGCGGTATGTGTTGCTCTCGCTGTATTTCATGAGGGTTTTTTAATTTATAGCAACACGGTTTTTATTCTTACAAGGATTCTTGAAAAAGTGGGGAAAAAAAAAAAAACAACCAAAAAAAATGGCAGTACTGATATCTGTAAGAGCTGTAGACTACGTAAAATTGATCTGAGCAAGCAGTACTTGCAACTAACCTTGACCGCTCAGCTTTATTCCTGGCAGCGTCTGCAGCAGCCCAGCTGTGCCTCACTTCTCCAGGCTTTTTGGTTGTCCAGGTGAAAATCCCAATTAAGTCTGGTGGCTCCGGTGGCGTAGTTCTGGGTTCACACCAGAGTACCCGCGAGCAGAATTTAACCGTGGGCTTCCTGCGCGCTCCCACCGCCTGGGCTGCGTTTCCACGGCACGAGCGGTGATGGAGCACCCAGGAGGACTGACACGTTGCAGAAATCTTCTATTTGTATTCTGCCAGCTCGCCCCAGCCCCGGTGTTTCCATTGCACTACTGTTTTAAAGCAAAGGCTAACAAGGTTACGGCCATAAGCCTCTAGCTGGTATTGTCTGCTTTGGGTAACTAACAGCGCTGGCGAGTAGAGGACACCAATGGAGTTTCTTTGTATTTGATTAAAAAATGAATTGTTGCAAGCAGGGGGAGAAAACTGAGCTCTCTTGTAGAACAGGTTTGTACCTTGCCATTTGGATCTTTTTAACAATAAAAACAGCCCTTTAGAAATGAGTGTGGTGGATTGTACCTACTAAAATTGCTTTTTTTATTTTAAGGTGAAAACACCATATAAAGCCACGCATGTAATTCGGGGAGGGGTGGGAAGTAAAATATGTTGCACTTCGTTAGGAATGTTGCTTTTCATTTACAAGCACATGAGAACAGTTTTTCACTAGCTGAACTCTGTCTGGTTTTCTATGCACAGCTCTCCCAATGGTATCTCAGTGGGCCAAAATTTCCACTGAATTAAATGATCGCAGTCAGATTGACTCAAATGGTGTCTTGGTCTTTTACCCAAATGGAACATTTTCCCTGCTGATATAAAAATATCTGCAGTGTTTATTAATCTAATAAATTTTTGAATAAAGGACGAACCATAAACTAAAAGGGTTGCTAATTAACCACAGAGCTGAAAAGTTAAAGTAGTTACTGCAGACCAAGTCTCAGTTACGCTGACACGAGCATGAAGTAATTTTACTGAAAGTCTGTGTTACCTCAGACTTTCCTCCTCTAGCTGCAACCAGAATTTCGTTCAGTCTTCCTAAATATCTTTTATCTGGGCTTAGTTTCAGCTCAGTGACACCTCTCCACCATGCAACCAAGCCTTTGGCTTTTGTGAAAGCCTTTTTTCTTGAGAACAGTGTCATTTTGGTTTCCATTTAAAAAGAATTAAAGATCCAATTATGCAAATTAATTTTAAAAGCTTTATCACCAATCTTCTGGGAGAAAGGTTATTGCACAAAGCTTGCGACAGACTTAAAACAAGGGTTCCTTGGCTTTGAAATGCACCCCGGCGTGACACCCGCCTCTGCTCCCGTCACACTGCTGGCAGCTGAGCGGGAGATTTCGGGCAGTTCGGGGACCTGACCCGGAGGAGCTCTGCGCAGCTGCCAGCCCCAGGCAAGGGACCCCCGGTCTCCAGGAAAAGAGACAGGCTTGACTCACGGCAGTGGGTCAGAGAGGGACGGAGGAAGGAAGAGGGATGGTCTGGGGTGTGAAACAGGAGCCCCCGCGGCCCCCAGACATGTGGGGGCAACTGCTGGGCTTTGTGGTTTGACCGCAAGACTCAGAGGTTGAACCTCTCTCCTCTTCCCCTGGGGATTTAACACAGGACACTGAGAGGAGCAATTACTTTGGAACAGGGTGGAGTTTAGCTCAGGAAAAGGATGTTCCATCATGAGCTTATATTATTTAGGCTTCAGAAATTATCCAGTGCAAATATTAGGCCAAGACAGGGAAGAGCAGGGACACGCTAAAATAATATTTGCAAGTAGCGTGTGCTCTCAATGACGAGCAGGGCTAGCTGCTCTTCCACTCGTTTCCGTCTGTCGGGGAAAGACGTTCACACGGCAATGCCAAGAAACTGGCTGGAAGAAAGCTCGGTGGCTCTGAAAGCAGCTCTCACCCTTCCTCGTGCCCTCCTTCCCCATATCCAGCCTCTTCCTAATGGTGTGTGAAAGCTGCCTAAGAAGCACCAGAGTTGCTTCTCGCTCGTTCTACCAGGGTGTGGAAAATCGTAGCCCACAGAGGACAAACGGATGTTGGCGTTAAGCACCTGTATCGTGGAAACGCGCCCCTGCCGCTGAAGCAAGGAGACCAGAAATGGGCAGGCCTGGCTGCGGGCGGCACCCACGTGGCGGATGCGCGGCCCCTTGCAGGCCCCGGCGGCGTCCGCCAGGACCTCTCTGGGCAGAGCACGCAGATACGGTCGCTCAGCGAGAGCTGCGCTGCGAAACTCGGGGTGGGAATGAAACTTCTGGGAGTTCAAGTGTCGTCCGCACTGAGCCCCGGAGGGAGGGGGCGAGGGCAGCGATGTCTCTGCAGCGCCGGGAGCGGGGCGGCTTCGGGCAAAATCTGCTCTCAGTATCTTACGGAGAACCCTTGCTGCACGTCGGCTCGCTGTGATCCCGCGAG
>NW_010540764.1:27339-28262 GCF_000687285.1 Phaethon lepturus
AGCTATTTCACCCGTGAAGGGTGAAAAAAGCAGCAGGATTTGGCAAATGCTCTCCTCCTGAGAACACTGCCCTGGAAATGCTTCTCAAAAATGGGCTGGCTCTCACCCTTCCCTCTCTAGACGTTGAGTGAGGTAAACCTATGGAGTTGCTCTGGTTATTTTATGCAGATGTGAGTGAGATGTTGAGGTCACTACACCGCTGGGTGTGTGTAAGCTGAGGATTTTATAATGGAAAGCCCCTCCCCCTGAGTTTCATCTTTTTAATTTCTGTCATATTCTATGAAGAGGCTGCAAAGAAAACGTGTTTACATGGACCTGTAACACTCAAGCAGAAAAGATTTAGCAGCATTTTCAGAAAGAATGACTCTGAACATCCTTTCAGTATGTTGTTTTATATACACTAGCATGCTCTGTAGGCCACTGCTGTGATAGACAACTACAACTTCAACTGTTGTAGTAACAGCCCTCAAGACCCCACAGCGTAAGATAATGTCCTAGTGTTTGAGCAAGAGGCGCCTCAGGAGCACCTTCTGCTGGGATCACTGAATGCACTACTCCAAGGGAAAACCCCTCTGGCCATGGTGGTTTGGAAGGTTTGGTGTAGAGGCAGTGTAAATATTTTGGAATTGATTTGCCTCCTTTTGGAAAGGAAAAGAGGAGTTTGCAGTAAGGGAGGAATATGGTGGGGAGAACAGGAAGCTTTACATGAGAAATTTTACTTCCTCAGTCTAATAGCAATGCAACAGGCTGTTGCCTCAACGAGCATCCCCGCTGGATCCCTGACAAAGCTGTTTAATGTATGCAGTATTCTGCTTAGCTGACTAAAGACAGGCACGGTAGCGTTTTTGATGGGCTGCAGTGTCTCCAATGGGCAGCAGCTCTGCCTGGGTCTGGAGGTGGCAGCGTCGGGCTCCCAGCGGCCC
>NW_010540764.1:28293-36964 GCF_000687285.1 Phaethon lepturus
GCACAGGCAGCATTGCTTGGGCTCCTCTATGGCTTGTGTTATTTTCACTCCTGAAGATGTTGTTAAATGTCTCTCCTGTTGTTCATTCAGAGATCTCAAAAATTGCCCAGATTATAATTAAAAATATTCCAGCATGAATTAAGAATCAAGACTTCAGAATTCACACTGTTATAAGGTACAGAAGACAGTCTCTTATTTGCAGATCCCTGCTCCTGTTGGTCGAGTTCATGCAGAATCCCCATTACGGCTGGTGGCAGTGAGCTCCTGGTACCTCCCAGTGCAGTTCCATCCAGAAGTCATCAACCTGGTGCCCATACACTAGCAGCTCCCTTGGGACAGCTTGCTAAATATTTGTTACCATGAAACAACCAAATTGCCTAAAGCTGGAAGACAGACATCAACACTCTGTAAATATTGACCTGTGCAGAGCTGAAACTTAAGGCAGTAAAGAAAAGAGAATATCTAAGACAGCACATGGCGATCTGGGCTTTCTCAGAGTTGATGGAGGCCAGAGACCGAAGTTGAAGAATTAAGAACAGCCATTTGATTCATCTGAAAGACCTGATGCTCCCTGCTCTTGTCCTTGTTCTGGGCTTCACTGAAGTTGATACTACATGGTAATAGCCAGAGTATGAGGGAGAGTCAGTATGCACTTTGTTCAATGCAGAAGGAGAGAGCAAAAAGGAGGGTGTGTGCCAAAGTGGGACACCAGAAGTCCAGAAAATGAAGAGCAGATCCAGCACAGAGGGAGTCAAGTTTCTTCATAACATTGTTGGCTCAAGACAGTAAGGGCTTCAAACAGAGGGGAGCTTTCATTCTTTTGCTTTCCTTTCAGGATGAACTATAGATGAGCAAATCAGTCTTTCACCAGTGCTTCCACTCCTGGTGTTGACGGCTTTTGTTGATTTTTTTGGGTGTTGGGTTTTGGTTTTCTTTTTTTTTTTTTTTTTTGCATTTGTGCCCAAACAACCCAACCACTAAAACAAACTCCAGCACAGCATGTTCGGAAGTGGTTTGAATATGCTGAAGATCAAAGGGAGATGCTGCCCAGTGTTTGATGTACACTTGTTTTTAATTCAAGGTTAAAGAAACAGCGAAAGCAAGGATGTACAGAATAGCCCCTATTGAGAATGCATCTGGGAGGTGAAGGGAGAGACATTCCTCCCTAGAACCCCATAAAACTATGCACATATGCTTCTCCCTATTGTTAATCCCTTTTGCTGATGGGATGTGGAGGAGATTTTATACAGTGGTGCAAAATGGAAATCTATTGCAGGAGGAAAGCGTGCTGCAATCCCAGAGGGACTATTATGTTCAAAACAAAATACAACAATGGAGTTAATTAGCATTGCATGGTTCACAAAATCCCCTCGAGGGGATCTTTCTCTGTTCTAAATCATCACTTGTATGTGAGATGGAAAAGCTCCCACTGAGCAGGCCCCTTCCACAAACTTTTAATAGATATTACCACGGTTTTTCATCATTTGCCATTGGCTTTGAGAAAGGTAACAGCTGAGCCAGGGCTATTCAGCTGCATTAACCAGCTGCATGTTAATACAGAAATACTCTCCTGCTCCTCCCTTCTGCCTGCAAACCTTCCCCACCCCCCAACAAATTAACCCTTTCCTGTCACATTTTTCTCTGCCAGTGTGACACAGATACACAGGCAGAGGGTTTAGTAAAGGTAGACAATTAAGCAAGTGAGGACCTCACTATGATTATTTGAACTTTACTTTGTGTGTGCAGATGAAGGCACCCAAACCAGATCTTCAACCCACTGTATCCACATCCATTTGAAGGGACAGTCCCTGCTCCAAAGGACTCACCACTTCCCAGCGCCAGGGAGGATGGCCAAAGGCCAAGGGGAAGGACCTTGCCCCAGGAACCCCACAGAAATCAAACCCATGCCTCCCAACTCCCACGCCTGCTATTACTCTCAGAGCCTGTTGGCACAAGACTCCCAGCAAGCCCAGCTATATTCTCACTGCAACGCCCTGCACCCACACAGCGCAATTTCCAGTGGGTATTAACGCTGGAGACAATCTGCTCTGCTCACTAATAGCGCGCGGTGAGTGAGGATTAACGCTTCTCTGCTGGTTTGATTGGCCTCCAGTCACTCTCCCACTCTGTTTCACGTCATGCCAAAACTGATCAGTATCTGCACGTCCTCAACCCATTTGCAATCATGTTGGCCAGATGGCCAAGTCCGTGTTTCAGTGCAGGCTTGCGCTCAAGTGCAGTTCACCCGTGACTGCAAACTGCTGGAATCAGCAGCAAACTCTGCTATGGACACGACTGCACTGCCTGATGCACTGCCCTGCCACTGATCCGGCATCTCCTCGTCTCCTGGGGAGAGCCAGGAAGCCCTGAAGAAATACTGCAGTACGGCAATCGTTGCAAAAAGCCACAGTTAATGAATTGTTGGAGCAGGAACACGTCAGGGCACCTTGTAGCTCTCAGTCAAGAGCTTGGAGCTGAAGTGCTTTGTAAGGAAAGAAGTCAGACTCTGGCAGGGTTTGTGCTACCTGTCAAATTCTGATGGGTGAGAGGGGGTTTTGTCATGGGTCATTCCCACTAAACTATGCTTTATTATGATTGCCTCAGGTTAGTCAAGACTGCTGAATACTCTGGGACTGACAGCGTATCTGGTAAGGAAGACGCCGTGCTGGTAAGCAGACCTAACAGTAGACTTCTAGTATGCCGGGGGAAGCTAGGAGGTAAGCCCCTTTCCTCTTCCATTTCATTTCATGTGTTTACTGCTTTCTATCTCAGCAAAGTACATTGCCTTCCTCTTCTCCCCTGGCCAGCGTCCCAGGGAGCTGCCACAGTGGCTGGGCCCCCAGAGCATCTCTGCTTGAGCATCTCTGCTTGTAAGCAAGGATCCCTCTGAAACACGGGAGGGAAGGACACGCGGAGAGGGCAGGCTGGGCGTGAGCATGGACGTGCAGGCTGCTGTTCCAGGGCAAGGGACCTCAGGAGAAAGTATCTGCCCTTCTTTACACTTTATTAACATTTTAATTTAAGTGGTGGTAAGGCCGATGTCAAAGGGACAGTGAAGGGTGGTGATCAGTTCAAACAAGCCATAGGCTAATGCTAACCATCTTCCTCCAGCTGTGGCTAAACCATCACCCACCCCCAGTCCCCTCTCCTCCCCCTTCCCAACTCTCACTCTGTCTTCCCCTTCCACACGCTGAAAGCGAGCGACCAACCCAAGGCAAGAGGAAATGCTTAAGCACATCACTGCCTTGGGAGCCTTCTGTTGGCCTTCCACAGCCCTGCCATTGCTGCTCTCACCTGCTTTTCATCCTTTCCTTCCTTTGTGCCCATTATGCTACTCTTCCATTTCTCCCACCTGCACATTTTGGCCAACCACCTCCTTACTGCCCTTACTGCCCTCAACTGGGTCAAAATGTACCACCATCTAATGGTGACACAGTCCTTGAATGCTGGGTGCCATTTAGATCTATTAGTCTCCTACTTTGGCCAATATACTGCTCTGAGATTACAACCTTGCAGCACTCATAGCACTGATGACATAACATTTCATGACTTTGCGGACATACTCATAGCTCTGTATAGTATGTCCCCGAGCATTTTATCATGGCACGTGAGGAGATGTTTCACAGTATTCTATCTAGGCACTGCTCCTGGCCCAGAGCCTAGTCATTTGAACAGTAAACTCCTTTTAGGACTCCTGTGAACGTGCACAGAGATAGCGAGGCAAGAAACAGAGGATATAATTAACCACTAAAGTTCCTCGCAATCATTGCAAAATGCCAACAGATTCTGCTCATCTCTACAGAGAATATAAAGTGGCATATAAGCACAAGCAGGTCCTTGTTCTTGCTCTAGCAGCCTTCCTCTCAGATGTTAGGGGCAGAGGCGGGTTCCCCGATCTTCCTCTGTGCCCTTTCTTTCTTACATCTTCTTTGGGAATCTGTTGTGGCATAGCTGCTGATGCACAGCCTGCCCTAGTGCAGACCAGCAAAGCCCTTTGAAGATGTGATCTGCGTTGTTGAAGCAGCCTAGCTTCTAGGAGCAATTTGTGGAAGTGGTTCAAACCTTAGGAACCTGACTGCGCAGAGGATGTTCTGCTGCACGGTACGGTGTAACTGCGACGTACTGCAGCTATCCCACAGCAACGCTGAATGCAGGCTTCCTTGTTCCATGATTTTAATGCACTTTCCCAGGTCACTGTAACCCAAACCCAGATTGCCCACCCAGGAAGCTTTTCACAACTACGCTTCCTGTCGTCTCGGTTTCCCCAGGAGAAAGTCTGGGGAAAACCGCACTGTAGGCAATCCTGAAGTGAATACCTCCACTTCTGGATTTGCTTCATTATAGAATAAGCCTGGAATCAATAGCAAAAAGAAATCTGAACGTAATGACCTGCAGCAAGAGCTGCTAGGAATCTGCATAGGGCCAGTCCAGTGAAATGCATTGAGATGCTGAAAGGTTCAGATAGGTGCCTAACCACCTTGAGTTGCTTCCAGAGGAAAGTTAAAGCCTTATTGTTTGAAACTCTCAAAACTGTCAACGGGGAAATTCCCTGTAGAAAACAGGCCTGCATTGACTAGTCCTCCAGTAGCCTTTCCCACCTTCAGCTCCTATGATTTATGTGCTCATGAATTCCTTTTTGTTCTGTGCTTACCTGGAAGACTTGCCTGTGGCTGGCATCCAAAACCACCATAGTGGAGTTGCGTTAGGCTGTTCTTTCTGGCTTCCCATTGTCTCTTCCCTGCCTGAATTTGGATCCAAGAGTAGATACAGACCAGATGCAATGTGTCCTCTTCAGACTGGAAGGCATCCTTTTCCCACAGGTACATCCATCCAATTCAATTCTGCCAGGTGATGGTCGAGAAGTGAAAAAGCCCTGTCCTTGCCAGCTGCTACCAGAGTGTCTTCGCTTGCTGCACCTTGCTCAGGCTCTTTGTCTTCAGTCTGGCTCTATTTTATTTAAAGGTATTGGGAGAAAAAGACCTAGCCTGGGGCAGAACTGGTCTGAATTCAGAACCAATCCCCTACCAGCACAGGCTTTTTGGAATATTTACTACACACCATTTTTCAGGACAAAGTTTTATTTCAAAATAGCATATAAGGGAATTGTTTGTTATTGCAACTCTGTTTCATGTGAGTGTGCTCAAAGCTGTTCTTTGCCATGTATACAGCAGTGTATTTGCATATCAGAAGATTTCACATAGCTTCACAAGTTACTGTACATGCCTAACTGCTTCCAATTGCCACGGTAACTTTGGGGGAAAAAAGCTTTTACAAATGCTCCACCAGACAAATCACATTTTTAGCAGACACAGAACAATTCCTTTCTCTTAGAAAGACGTTTTCAATGAGGGCAGAATCAGTACAGTGCTTAGTTACAATACTGGAGTGTCAGATGTTTACTGAGTCAGCAAAGGAGATATAAAAAGAACTGGCAGGGCTCTGCAAATCACTTTGATTTTTAGTAGTGACTCTGCTACAGTAAACAGTAAATAATGTAAATAGCAAAGGTGTTCTCATTCACAGAGAAATGAAATGGGAAGTCAAAATCCTTTTTTTTCCTTGTGATAAGAAATCTTTTGAAACCCTCTGATGCCATTTCTTATGTTATCAGTATTGCATTAACTTGATATGTTGCTGTTAAACAGCCGCACTTAAATACATCAAATGGATTAATGCTGGCACTTTATCAGGTATGGTTTCTGTTTCTGTAAGACATCTCTAGGCATATAGAAACTACTTAAAATGAGAAGGGAAGTTTCTCCTCTTCACTGATGCGGAGGACTGTGTGTAACTGGCTGATACTTCTTGAACACCCCGATCAGTGCCCGGCCGGTCACAGCTATGACAGGGCAGGTAAGTTACGTGGGATTTGAAAATCGCTCTAAGTGACAGGAGTTAGTGCTCGCAGCTGTGCGGGAAAGCAAGCAGAGGCACAGTGAAGAAGAGCCTACGGAGACGTTCAAGCTAGCTGCAGTTGTGCCAGGCTCACTCAACCGAAGCTGAGATATGAACTCGGTGAGCTGTCTTGCACTGTCTTCGCTTATCAGGTATCACCGTATGTAAATCCTCAGGCCGAAGGAAAAGGAAGGAAAGAAGCTGCTCACAAAAAAGGGCAATTTCATCACTGATAAAGGAAAGCACTAAACAGGGTGAGTCACTGGGCACCGTTTACAGAGCAGCAAATATATACCGTGTAGTCACTTGCTACTTTGTTTTTTAAGTATCAAAAGTAAGAGTGAAAGCTCTTGCCTGTCCCAGTGCCATTGCCGGTTTCTCCCTCGAGCATCCAGCAGTTCACCTCTGCAGGACCAGCCACCTCGCAGGCAGGCAGGCAGGCTCCCCTTCCCTTTCTACCACTCCGGGACTTGCATGATTGCTGCCTTAAATATATGACTCTGCACAAATAACCTTTAGCTCGTGGGCCGGGGCCTGCCTCCCCCTGCTCTCTAGGAACATCACTAAATCACTGCCAGCCCTGGCGCGAAGCCTGGCTCCGATTGTGTCATCTTGGTCTTGTGTCACGAGCCGCTGGCGCTGCCGTGGGGTCAGGGACTTTCTGATGAAACAGGAAAGGTTTTTCCAAAAGGAAAACTGAACCCAAGAAAAGGAGATCCTTCCTCCTCCAGCCGGATTTTCAGGGCTTTGCCTCCTTGCGTGGGACAGTTAGCACTTTCCTCCCGCTTCAGCTGCTGCTGACACATGGCTGGGTGGTTTCCAGCCTCCTCTGTGCACATTGTTCTGCAAGTGTTTGCCTTAGCAAAGTGCGGAGCCAGCCGCACCTTGCAATTAATAAATATGTGTCAACACGCGGTGCAAACCTGATTATTATCATTACCCCAGAATTAGAGGGCTGGCACAGCCACTGAGCCGCCCAAGGGCCTGATCCTGTCAGGTGCTCCGTGCTCTTCGTTTCCATTGGCAGCAAAGGAGAGCGGGGGCCGGGAGGGAATTACACGACTGAGCTATTCAAGGGGTGATTTTTTTACTTAGTCTCAAATTCTAAAAGAGATTATTCCTGTCAAGAGAGAGGAGCAAAGTAAAATTAATAGCTAGGGGCCATCCCCTCAACTGCTGTAAAACAATGCCGCTCACTTAACAGCAATGGATCACTGCTGATTTACATCAGCTGAGAAGCTGGTGCTGTGTTGGTAAACATGAAATGGAGATTATAAAAGGAAATTAATAATAGTGAAATCTAACCTAAAAGCTGAACACATATGCAGGGAATCCTCTGTTGGTTACAGTGCAGCTGTGCAGGGCTTGAGTTGAATTTCTAATCCATCTTGACCCTGACAGATCAAAGAACTCCCCATTTTATGCTTGGAGCAGTGCCCCCCTGGAGCCAGGGTCACGTCAACATACCTGGGGGGAGGATTTGAATCCTCAGGCCTGATTATGATTTGTACTAATGCCTCTTTTCACTGGAAAAGCTGCGACATTTACCTAGCACCCTGAGCACTGCTAGGAAGATCAAGAAACCGTGGAGGCAGATCTTGAAAGGCAGTTAGTTTCCTGAAAATGCAGACAGGACATATTTTTAAGATATCTCCACTCTAAAAATGTCTCTTCAGGGTAAGTTCTCAGCTTTCCTTGATTTCACCTGGAGTTCAGCATTGCTCCAGCACCGATACTTTGCAGGATTTGTAGAAGTGCCTAACTGGTCTTCAGGTACCTTCGTAACTTGAGAAATCCTGCCTCCCCAACAGGCAGGGGATCGGGCTCTCCAGCAGGATTTGGCTGCATCCTAAGGAATAGGTGATTCTTGTCAAAGCTGCTGCGTCAGGATGGTTGAGGATTGAGCTAGAAGGATGGAAATGAGCAGGTCCTTGACAGAGAGTGGTAGCCTGGAGCACTGCCAGGTGTAGTGGTGCTTCCACAAGGAAAAGCTGCTCACCGCCAGTTACTCTTTTCCATCCCTGTTGGTCTGAGCATCTTTGCATCATTTAGAGCAAGAGAAGAGCTGGAGTGGGTACTGGGGTGCTGACTTGAATGGAGAGCGATCTAAAAAATCTGCAAAGATTTCTGAAACAGCTGCCTTGAAGGAAACCTGCTGCCGAAACCTAGTACAGCCCTAGGCCTGGGGACTGCTACTTGAATAAAACAGAAATGGCAGCTCCTCCTAGAACTACCATTAATAGAGCAGTCATTACCCCAACTCCCTCTGCCTCTTTTCTAATCTATACTGCAGGTACTGTTATAATATCAAGGCCCATTGCTATGAGATAAACACCAAAACATGTGAACCGTGCCCTGTAGAGAGTTAAAGTGAAGCGTGTCCAGATGCAGCAGACAATGCTGAGGGATCATACTGTGGTTAGAAGAAGGACTCTCTCTTGCATCATGTAACACTGCACTCATCCAAACAGTTTCTATACTCCAGAACTGCCTGAGGAGCATGGAGAAGCACCAGACTCTCTCTGCCAGCTGTGGATCTGACTCTGTGCCTCCATTCATAACTCCCCCTTGTTGGACATTGCTTTGGGAAAGTTAAACCATGAGTTTGACTCACCATGGCACTATTACTATCATCTAGGTCCTCCGTGTCTACTGTCTGTCTTGATCATTGAAGGAAATCAGCTCCTGCATTAGACATTGTTAATCCATCTCTTCATTTTCCAAGCTCACACACATAACTTACTTAGTATTAGCGGTCCTTCTATATATATATATA
>NW_010540765.1:0-2705 GCF_000687285.1 Phaethon lepturus
CAATTTCTGCCTGCAGCCATTGACCGCAGGTGCACACGTTCACAAAGGGCCTCGAGATCACCGGGGAGCCGTGTGCCTGGGGTGCAGAATACGCGTTATCAACACACTCTGGTTCAAATATAAACGCTTGCTCTTATAGAGGGTATGCATTCATGTTTTCTGCCCTGAGCCCAGCCAGGGAAAAGAGGGAACAATCCCCGAATTCCTGTCAGTGCTCGCACCCCAGGCCAGCCACCATCACTGGGGTGAGGCTAAACTTATCCCACACCGGTGGAAACCAGTGAGTGTGCGTTCGCACAAGCAGGCTGCTGGCCGGCAGCACGGCTGTCTGCCAGTAGCAGAGGACGGGCCAGCCTGCAGCAGCCTGGCACCGACACCCCCCCCTTTGCTGGGCGCGTACCTGTGCTCGCCCCAAGACCTCCACCAGCCTGTAAGTTTGGACACAGCGGTCCGACTTTGGTGCCAGGACATGGAAATCCAGGAGAGAAGCTCTTGGAGAAACTTTACTGTTGACAATCTCAGCCCTACCTACCTTCAACAAAAACGGAGAAGGAACAAACATACAGAGGATAATTCCTGTACTTTTTTTTTTCTTTTTAGTACACATCTAATTTTTTGGCTTGTCTAATGCCACAGGGTGATTTCTACTTGTAACAGAAATGCTGCAAAATAGATGCTACAATCCCATGCCTTTTTTTTTTTTTTTTTTTTTTTAGAGAGAGCTCAGAAATGCAATTTAAAATTCCAAACAACTCACTGGCTCTACAGAAAGAGAAAGAAGAACTAGAAGCCTTTAAATATTTGACTTGTCAAATAGTCCTTTCACAGGATAAACCACATACAGCAATAAAAGTCAGCATTTCAGAAGAGGAGTTGAAACTGTACCTCTGCAAAAACTCTGATTTATTGTAAATAAGTGGACTGGATCTTTTCATTCACATATGTCATATAAGGGAAGATTTCTTCCAAGTGCCAACTGATGTGGTAATCACAGGGCCAGCTCACACTATGATGCACTTACTTGACTTTACTGTAAAGGTCACATGCCTATAGGTGTTCCACTGTACTATAATTTGCTCTATAATGTATTACCTTAACCAAATAACACTCCCAGGTTTTATTTTTAAAGTTAAAAAGACCTGGCAATTCACTTAGAAATTGCACTGAAATTTTCTGCATTTGATGTGACCGGCCACTCATGTGTTTGAGCTGCTCGCTGCCTGAAAATGAGGGAATTACCTTGGGAAGGGAATAAACTTGTCTGAGAGCTGCTCACTGGAAGGTGAGCATTGTCTGCTGGCCAAGGCCTACCTTCTCAGTGCCTGAAGATACCAAATGGACAATGAGAAAACGATCAAAATCAGAGTAGTGACATCAAATTTTAAGCTCCATTCCTGAAAAAGAAACCTAGAGGCTATTCTCGCTGTTGTATATGATATTGTATATGATGAAATGGGAGGGGGGAAAAAAAAAAAGAGGAAAAAAAAGAAAAAAAAAAAAAAAAGGAGAGAAAAAAAACCCAAAACACTTCAGGACATTGTTTAGTGGGCATGGTGATGGGGTTGATGGTTGGACTTGATGGTGTTAAAAGTCTTTTCCATCCTTAATTATTCTGTGATTCTGTGACCTTCAGAGCCAACCTGCCTGCTGTGTTTTTTGGAAGAAGGAAGGGCTGAGGGTTAACCAGCTTCTAATCACTTCTGACTTAGTCTTTGCTGTCTCAGATCCATGCATCCTGCCAGTTCAATAAGTGGAGTCAGAAGAGAAGTTGACAAAATAATTGAATGATTGCTTTTTTACTCAGTACAGTGTCACTGCCTATCTTACAGTCCGCATAGCTATTTTCCCAATGTGCTATTACTTCTGAGTATCAGGAACACTCAAATGACAACTTCTAAGCAAACACAACAACTAAAACACCCTTTGGGGTTTATCATCCACTGCCTAATCTAAATTTATCACAGTATTTCTAGCATGCTTCAAGCAGAGGAAAGGAAGGAAAAGATAAGGGTTTCTGCAATGATTAATAAAGAAGTGCTCTTATCTGATTCTCCTGTTCATGAAATATACCCAAGTAAAATAAGTATTTAATATCTATAACTTCTGGGCAGGCCTAATGGTGAAGACTTCTTCAATCAACATTGTACGAAATTATCAGTGCCGCTGGATTAAAGCACGCACGTAACGCCGCGGGGGTCTCTCACGCGGGTGAGTCCCCAGAGCTCTGCCGAGGAGATAAACGAGATGCTTTATTGCCATAGCAGTTTTTTCCTGTTGTTGTTGTTGTCTTTAGGGAAAGGAGGGAAAGAAAAAGTGTCCAGATGAAAATATGCGTGAGTGTAATGGAAATGACATGCAGGCAACAGCTTCCCTCCCCCATTTGGCTGTCAACTTGAGCTCAGGCCACAGCAGCCCAGCAAACTGCATGGGGGGGTGAGGGGGAGGGTTCAAGTGGGCAGGGGAAGCAGTGAAAGCCTAAATAAACTTTGACCATTAGATAACAGTGCTATTATTGCTCTGTAAGACTTCCTGAATAGCCTAGAAAAAACAGAGACAGTTCTTATTCCTGCCTGAAGGAAACACAAGGATGAGTGCTCAGTATGTCAACTGAAAACTCTCATAGTTTCCTTCCTTCCTTCCTTCTCTCTCTTCTTTTGATTATTTTTCATTTGTTTTGTCTTTTTTCCTACTTAAAAACCACGCTG
>NW_010540766.1:0-1272 GCF_000687285.1 Phaethon lepturus
GCCGGAGCAGGCTGGGAACCTGGCAGCGTGTCCCGCGGAGGTCCCGGCCACAGGGTCTCTCCCGTCTGCTGTAGCGTGCTCAGTCGCACTTGAACTGTGAGTCTGGCTACGGGTCTGCTTCCTTAAGAAGCTTGAAACATCCCCATATATTCCCCTTGTAAACACTGAAAGTTTTGTGGGAAAAGAAAATCCAAAGGATAAAATTAATAGAGGATGCTGTATTTTTTTCATAGTATTAATGCTGTGCACATATAGACTTGTATTTGAGGACGTGGAAGCACTTCACTGAACAGGCCTAAAATAATCACACCCTATCATTTCCCGTGACAAGTATGATCCGGAGTGCAGAGGAATTCAAAGTGCCATGCTACAACACTGCGGCCCACAGAGTAAAGAACTGCTGTGAGATAATAGGAAAAGATGGCTCAATGCCCTTCCTCTGAGATCAGTAAGAAAAATCAGCATGCACTTCAGTGGGAAATAGACTGGAAGGAATAATCCTCCTGCATGTTCAAGGCCAGCTTAAGGTGACATCCTCACGGAAAAAGAAAATCACAAAAGCAACAGCACTGTGTCTACACGGTGCTGAAAGAAAAGCCACTTCACAGCCAAACAACACAAATACTGCGATTAGTGCGGCTTGTGGCTGCACAACATTATGCAAAGCTGCACATTTTGTAGTCTTCTGTAGTTTGAGCTGCATCTGACACTGATTTTGCCGTCGTGCATCTGTGTGATCATGGGCAGCAAAGGTCTTTGTTATGGTGCTGCCACCTAAAGTTATGAAACAGAGAAATGGAATAGAGTTGTAGTATGTCAATTTTGTGCGCCCTTCTCAGGTGTAAAATTAATAAAACAGTCTCTATGTTAAAAAGCCTGTGCTGGTATGAATAAAGGTGATGAATTCATAGCGGAGCTTGTAAAGGGTTTATCTGCACATTGCCTTAGTTCGCATGCAGCTTGCTTACTAGAGTGCAACAGAAGTATTGTTGGCGTGATGTCTGCACTCTGAGGTCAGAAAGGTGTATGAATGAGTACATAAAGTTATTGGGAACGTACATTTACACCACCTTCAGGTGCTCAGCGTCTGCACTACACCAAATGAACTCCTTCATGTAGAGGCAGAGAAGTATAGGAGTTCTTAATTTTACAGCTGCTCACTGTAAAACAACCTAGCTTGCATCAATCTGCGCGTCCCCTGATTCATCCTGCGCCCACGGCCCGTTTGTACGGAGACTGAAAGCGGCAGCAACCGGGGCCACGCAAGCAGCC
>NW_010540766.1:1292-11705 GCF_000687285.1 Phaethon lepturus
GCCGCCACAGGCAGGTTTATGCGGCTGACGGCTGCCGCAGCGGGGCCGGCCGGCCAAGCACTGGAAGGTATGTTTAAAAAAACTTACACCTTAATAATGGCAGCTGTGGATAATGGCCGTCACGTATTTGGCTTAACAGTGGCAATGGATAGAAGGGGCACGCTTCCCTCTCTAGGCAGTGTATTCCTGCCCGCTGCGCCCTGCGGCAGTCTCCTGCTGGGGCTTATTGCCAAGTATTTGCAATAGACGGGCGACAAGCACCGTCTTGCGAGGGCACCAGTGAGCTGCGCACCCCGCTCCGCCGGCGGGTTCCCCGGCATACTGCCCGGTGGGGTGTTTCACCAATATTTGTATACTTAAGTATTCTTCCACTTCGCACCCCGAGTCGGATGTCACTTATCTGATTTACATAAGAGAGGATCACATTCTTATTTTGTATATATTTGGTATCTACGTAGGAGTTTGGAAAATTCCCAGGTATGTCTCTCAGTTCCTTTCTTCTCATCAGTAAATAAAATCCGCACTTGACTGAGTCTTAGATCACTTGCTTTAGGACGAAAAGAAATTATTTGTAGACATTTTTCTCATTAGATTTCTCCAAAACTGAAAAAATTAGCAGCTGATACATTTAGTGCATGATTTGCATTGTGCTTCAATTTACATTCTCCTTCCTGTCATCTGACCAGTGGACAATATATAATTGTGCAGCAAGTTCACTCATTTTTCCTTCTTTTATGAAACTTTAAATTTCTGCCAATTAAATCATTTTACTTAACATAATGTTATGCAAATTGGCCTTGTAATGATTACTATTTCCCAAACGTAAAATGCATTTCTGTACTCTATGCAAGGTATGTCCGTAAAAAAGAATGCAGTGATAGCATTTAAGTTGGAACCCCATAAATTCAAAGCTTTCATAACTAAAAACAGTTTAGAATTAACATGTAAGTTACAGAGTATGAAATCTGAACACCTCATTTTTTCCCCAGAAATATCTATAACCTTTGGTAAAATGGGTACAGTGCTTTATTAAAGAATTCTAGGGGCTTTTTAATTTTTTTTTTGAGCTCTCTTTTGCTTATGGTTTTGTAAGCCATTGAAGACAAGAGTTCTAGAACTGCACAAACAGTACTGAAAAAGAGATATAATACTTCACTGGCACTTTCCTGAGGACAGTTATTTTGAATTACATGTGTATCAACCATTCAGTGGAAAATTACAGTTGTCACAGTAAATTTTACCTAGCTATGATAAAAAACAAACCAGTGATTTTAATGGTTTTCACATATTGTTTCATATTTTCTGTTGCTTATTATATAGCACATTAAAATAATATTTGATTTGTCAAATAGTCATTTGATGTTAATGCAAAAAATGTAGTGCTACACTTAAAAAAAAAATTCACTTTATATTAGGCAGTACTTCTTATGTAATATGAAAACACTGTGAATTCTTAGAATGGTAAAAATCTTGTAAACCAAAGGGTGATGAGCTTTTGGTTTAGTCATCTAGCAAAGAAATAATTAAAGATTCATATCTCCTTATATTTCAAGCAATCATCGCTGATTGCTATGCATTCTGAAAACATGCCAAGTAGCATGCGTTAGTGATGAGTCATAGTCTTTTTCTTTCTTGCACACAAAAACACACACATATGGATGCACATATATGCACACACAGACTCCCCAAAAGGTAAGCAGGTCTGTTTAATATTTACATGGAAGTTGAGAGCAGGAAACATTTTCCTAGACTGAACTGCCAGTTTTAGGCTTTTCAGTGCTATTTGCGGCAAGGCTGGGTCTTTCTATTTTTATTTAGGAAGTAAAGTAAGCTGTAAAAGCAAACACAGAATGCATACCATGCTTCTCTCTTGCCTTGTGACTGTATTTGCTACCTGTTTCTTTGCAAAGTCCTCCTGAAAAACGAGAGATAATATACTTGATGTAAAGTTAAAAAAAAAATTCCTTATAGACAATGGTATTGATTAAAGCACTACACTTACTTATGAGTGCCACTGAATCACAATGGCCTTTCCAGTGGAAGTTCAGCAGTTAACATGCAGAATAAGACACTAGAATTGAAGAAGAGAAATTTATTTCACTTCCTCCTACAAGTGTTTAAGGGCATAATCTTTACAATGCAGCTGATAGTGTACCCCAACCAGTTACAATTTTTTACATGCAAGCTAACTGTATTTATTGAATACAGCTTTGCACAGCTTTTTTTTTTATTTGTCCCGTTGGCATTTTAATATCTGTATGGTTCAAGCAGATACTGTGTTTTTAAATCGTTGCCTGAAAACCTGGCAAACTGCTTACAAAAAAAATACACCTAACATGGAAGAAATGACTGAAACAGCCTTGCCTGGATCTGAGTCTGTGTTTACACGGTGATCTAGTGTATCAAAGCAGAGTAGGACACCTGCTTCTTGATGGCTGTTGCTATTTCATTTCTCTTTTACTTTCTCTTAGGTTTGTGTCTTTCTCAGGTGTGTGCTTCAGGCACAACAGGATCCCTTCTGTTCCCACAAGCACGGAAAAAATCCCATTACTTGCTCCATAGGGGTAGAACAACGCTGTGGAAAATGCACCTTCCAAGTTTCACACATGCCCTGCCTCACACAGAATTTCCCCATTGTCCGATCAAGTCCTACGGGACTATTGCAATACAAGCAATAAACAGTAATAACCAAGGCCTAGGCAAATAAAATATTGCCAGCATCCTTCCCACCCCCCATCCGTGTATGACAGGAAAACCTTCCCTGCTGTCATCACCACGTAAGCTGACGCACAGGCAGCTGCCTGTACCTCTGGTGCCTGCCCCAGTAAACATGACAGCCTGTTTTCCTCCTTTCAGTGATGCTGCTGCCTGCTCCAACAAACACGTATCAACTTGTGATTATCAGCCACAGCCAACAGCCCCTTGTCTTCACAAAACACCTGAGATAATTTTCTGCTGTAGCTCTTCTCTGTAGCCCCTTTTTTCCCCCTACACATTACATTTAAATGCACTTCTGCAATTCCACCTGCTAACAGGAGCTAGGACTGGCAAGGAGATCCTGCTGTTGCCCGTGCCATCTCTATCTGTGAAAGCAAGTGTTTTATACAGCAGAAATATTTCCTGATGAGTCTCTGCAATGAAATATTAACTCATGTACAGAAAAAAAAATAATGTTATGCTACAAGAAGAATGAAACTTTAAATGGAAAAATACGTATTTCTCAGAGCTGCTCCATTTCACATGGTTTCTGCAATCAGACTTTCATTCTAGTGCTTTGGGGCGTTGGGCCCCCTTAACTTTCACTAGGAACGCATTGAATATGACAGGATTAAGGCCTAAATGCTTTAAAAAGCTCCTGGTACCATTCAGTTGCTCAGACAGGGATTAAAACTACTGCAGACAGTAGCAAAGTGGTAAATATTGACTCAGCAGTACATAAAATCAGTCCATTGAGATGGAGTGTACAATATGCGGTGGAGGAAGAGTCACGAGAAACTATGATTGCTCCTGGGCAGATTAAACAGTTTACATCACAAAACCACATGCTGTTTCAGGAAAGTCACAGCCTTTACAAAACGCAGTGACACTTTACATGCACAGCAACATTTAAACAAGGAAATTGCATTTTGTTTTTTTTTTTTAAATCTAGTCAAAGAGTGATTTTCTTTAGTTCCAAAACAGATGAAATCTGGTATTCATAGACAACCCACCACCCTTCAATATGTCTTAAAATGTGCATGTGTAAATTTCAGATCCTGTCAACATCTATGTTAAAATACCTTACAATTTTTTGTTCATAAAAGGGAGGTTGTTTCAACACTATTCTGTTCTATAAAAACACAAACACTTTATTACCAGATAAAGAAAAACAGATGACATAGAGGTGATCAAATGATGAGAAAAATATGGCAAGTTTAATAGCTCTTTTTAAGCTTTGTTAAGTGTGGTTAGTTCCACCCACAATCAGTAACTGCAATGCCATTTTCTACTCAGCATGTAGCAGTCAACTGTGAATCTACCATTAGGCTGAAATTCTAGTGTTTTATTAGTCTGAGCTCCTTTGTTTTTTATGTTTCTACAGAGCTATAAATATGCCATCAAATGGTGGAAGGAATTTGCAGTAACACAAAGATGTGCTCCCCTTGATTTTGTTGCTCTTGCTTTCTCTTCTCTACTTAGGGGGATAAAAACCATATAAAAAAGGTAATATTAATATTAAAAAAGCAAGTATGCCTAACTGGTCAGACACCCTGCGTATGTGTCTATGAATACCTGAGTAGAGGAACATGGCTCCCTTACTAGAAATGTAGCAAGCAGAAAAAGAAACAACTCATGAGCTTTCACTGTATACCGCAAACTGCTGGCAAAAGAATAAAAAGTGAGGCTACCTCATGAAGTGGCTATGAGGTAAGAGGAGGGTTTATGCCTTTGAGGGGAAAATAGTTTCTATTTAAGTTACACTGCAACAGGAGGGAGCAACATGCTGGCATGTTTTGTATTTATTTTTCCTTTACCAACACTTGAATGGCCATCTGCTTAAACCTGTGTATGGGGTAATAACCAGTCCTCTGTCACAAGTTCACACTGCCCTTCTATGAGGTTAAAACCTAACCATAAAGAACCTTAAAGAGGTAGAAGGCTGAAAAAATGGTATAAAATTACTTTTTCTTTTTTCAGGCTAGCCCTTGAGCACCTTAAGCCGTATTAAAGGCCTACATATAAACATCCATGTGTGATAGATTCATGGAGATACGCTGATACCAAATTTGGAAACATATACATCCAAACACTTGATATAAACATGAAAAGAACAGTAAAGTTCTTTACATTACACCTCGGACAAGTTTGTTAGGAACACCTATAAGGGTGTTACCCTTTTATACATGATATGGACAACATATATGAAAGTTCAAAATACATAATGGTATATTCTTTATTAGAATAGACTGGGAGTACGAATAGAATATTCATTATGTGAATGTGGAGTCCATATATTTATTTACATATCATTTAATGTTTCAGAGTAAACTAAAAAATAATTACTTGGTATTATACTTAGTCTGAAATTGACAGTATCTCTGAGAAAAGAATAGACTTACTGAATAATTTAGGGTATACATAAAAAGGACAAATACATTCTGGTAAATAGTACTGCATAATGCATATTTCAATAACCTTTCATGTGAATTTCAAGTAACGGACTATATATGAGCAGCTTAATCAGAGTTCAGCGCCAGCAGGTGAGCTGTCAGAGGAACTCCTCCAACAACACATGCAGTCTCCCAGGTCTACGCAAAGAAGTGACCAACTAAAAGGGTATCTTTGTATTCGTGGAGAAAGACTGGCTCAGCCATTTCCCCGATACTGACTACTGCACCGTGGCGCAAAAAGTACCCTGTGCACAACAAGACTGATGACATTTGAAAATTGACTGATGTGCCTGGAAATGGGCACTGCTTGGCATTTGCAGTAAGGCAGGACTCCTACTGTGCCATGCAACATCACTCTCAGCCACGCACGCCGCAGGGTCCACCAGCGGGTATTTTGCACAGCGGCTCCATGCCAGAGCAGCCTGCCCGGCTCTCACAGCCTTGCTGCAGTGCAGCCCCATGGCCTGGCAGCAACCTGCTTGAGAAACGATGGAGGGATCTGTGAGAAACCTCCCCAGGGCCGCCCCGCCACCCTCGCTTGAGAGATGAAGTCTATCTCAGCATCCTCAGCTGCCCTCCGCTCCCCCCTGACCTCGCCTGGCCCCAATCCTGCTGGTGCTGGCTGGGAAGGAGTGAAATGCACGCCACTGACACAGACTGGAGCTTTCCAAATCACACTTTAAAACACCACTGTCTGGAGCTCAGGGATAAAGAAACATTGAATAGGAGGTAGGACAGGGCCTGACCCAGTCTTCCCATAAAGCTCACTGGGCCTGGATGAACTGGTGAGCACAAACTGAGCTTAGTGATACAGGGATCAGTAAATGATGCAAAGAAAAAAAAATCCTAATTTCCATTTTCTAAATTAGTAGAATATTTTATAAATACACAGGGAAAAAAAAAAGAGTGGACAGTTAATGTATTATCCAGCAGCCCTTTCATGATTTTCTTCAAAAGTAGCTTTAATCTCGGTCTCTGAAATGAAAGTAAAACTCTGAATATGAATGGAAATTTTAAGTTTGTTAACAGTTAACTGTTAATTTGCAAGCCTGAAAAATTTAATAATGATTGGCTTTTACGTTGGGAACAACTACTAAAGATACTCTGAGCTTATAAAATGGAAGTATCACCAAAAGCCATGGTGATATGTGAAGTGTAAAGGTGAATTGAATAAATTAAAACATCTTTACTAATTTCTCGTTAACAAAGGACACCAGTCGGCATAGATCTCCTTCACCAAGTAAAAGGTTATCTCAGAGCACTGAAGTGAAAGAGAATGTACTGCACTGTACACGTTAAGAGATGTGACAGCAACATGAGCTGTTATAAAATGCCTTTCACCAAATGAAAAAAGTACAAAAAAAGAAGCAAATATCACTCTAACCTGCAGGCTACAGATAAAAAACACAGGGTACTGAAGACATGAACAAAACAAGTTTTTTGCAAACAAAGGGTTCACAAAGTGGTCAACTGTTTGGGACCATACAACTAAATTGAATGTTTATGTATTATGCTTTCCATGTTTTCCCAAGATACCATGGTGTGTTTTGACTCTTTACACTGCTGAAAGTCACAAAAGCTCAAGAAGAGAATCAAGTACTTCTTCAAGTGATTCCCACTGTGGGCACTGAGGGGGAACTCCAGATCTTATGGAGATCAGTAAGGGTTTTTTCTCTTGACCTCATTAATGTCAGAATTTTGCCTCGGGTATTCACAAGACAAAGAAACCCTGCAGAAAGATCAAGGGCAACAAATTCAAGGTCAAAGAGTATATGAGGTGGAACAGTTGTTCTCAGCTGCAGTGCATTGTTTTCCTAAGAAGAAAGTTAAAATATACTTAATTACATAAGATAAATTATTTCAGAGGAAAAAAAAAAAAAAGAATGCTACCTGCCTGTAGCTTATTATTCAGAAATCAGGGAAGAAATCAACATTTTCTAGTACTGTAGACAAGCTCTAAACATGCCACTTAAAATGCCAGCTTCTTTCAAAGCTGCCTGTGTATCATTGACATAAGCGAGCTCACTGCTGTTAATGAGTGACTCATGGATGTTGATTGTACAGAAAGAACACAAAGTATGTCATTGTACTTGTGCAAGTGGAATAATTTACAAATATACATAAATTTGCTACTGCATTAAACTGAAGAATATTGTTAATATGGATTTGCTTTGCAGAGGTGCAATTTTGAATTTAAGAGAGACTTGTGGGAGTATGATTTAAAATTCTCATTTGGAATTTCCTCTGACTTTATTAGGGAAATATAAGCAGGATTTACTAATTAAAAATGCATATATATATACTTGGTATTGTTTTCTGGAGCATTCAAAGGCCTTTTTGTTATTGAAAAAGCAATTCTTTAGTCAATAACCAAAAAGCAGTAAATCATTCACTTCCAAGTCCTTCTATGTGTGGACAAATGCTGAAATCCTGGCAGGACAGCCACAGCCACTGTATGTTAAATATTGGGAAGTGATACTCTTTCCTGTCTTCTGCTATTCTGATATTGAGAAAATTTTGTATACTGCCTCTTTATAAAGCCAAAGGCAAGAACTGAGTGAGCACGTTTAGTAGCAGTTGTGAATGACAGGAGTTAGCAGCTTGTGCGAAGAATTACAGCTCCTGAAAGACTCAAAGAAAGAAGATTTACTGATGTTAGAGGGAAAAACAATGGAAAGGAGCTAGTGACAGTATTTTGTAATCCTGTAGGGCAAACCCAATGCTTTTTTTCATTTTTAAATACTTCTGAGTGAAAGCCGAAACACAGGACTTTTTGGATAAAACTAAGAAGGTGAGAGAAGTATGCAGAATAAACAAAAAGCACAGGGACCACACCCTTGTTGTTGTTATTAGCTTTCTGAGCTTTTTTTTTCTTCCAATAATCAACAAGTTTTGAAATTCTGAGCAATACCAAGTTTTGTTTTTTTTTGTCAAAAGCACAATGTATAAATATACTTTTAATTGTTTTGAATAATTTTAAGCTTTTTTTAATGCCTGCAGTATGAAATTGCAAAGGTCAGAGTTGAAATTCGTTAGTGTCCCACAGTGCATTCACTTTGATATTATAATAAAATGTGCAGTACATAATTTATCTGTAGCTGAATTCACCGATGTTGCAAGAGAAGTGAGAATAGGCACCAAACTGAAGCACTTGTGCCCAAGTCCCACTTCTGGTGGCTGCCCTTGCCTTCGCCCAGGCTGAGAAGTGAAAGAGGCACAGCAGCAGCGTCTGGAATCAACAGCAAGGAGTGAGAGCTCCTGCACTACGGCTCACTGCTGACAGCAAATGTGGGAAGGGGAAGGTAATGACCCACCCCCTTGGGGATGGGAGCCAGGATATGGATGCATGTGCCTGGCATGTCATTACATAGGTCTGTCACTCTATCCACAGAGCAGAGGATAAAATGTAATGTCCTTTCTGTTATGAAGTAACATATTAATCTGAATAGTCACACAGACCAAATTTAGTTAGGAAGGACATTGAGAAGTTCTGTATTTTCTCACCATATCAGCATGTTTTTCCTGAATTCTTCACCTTCCTTAGACTGAGGTCTGGGATTGCTGCCTACTGTTACCCTGCTATCTTGTCATATTGCAAATCCTATGTGCTTTACACCTGTGGAGTCAAGAAGCCTTGAAGAACCAATATGGTTCTGCAGGATCTCTGACATTTTCTGTCCAGCATATTCCAGAATAATTCTTGTGGGAAGAAGTATCAGTTGGCTGCAGCCAAAGCCGAAGCACTTCACAGTCTGAGCCCAGAAGCAGACAGCTGTGCTGAAAATCACAAATAAGAGCCTCTTACTGTTTTCAGTCACAATTCACTTTCTTGCTTAGAACCCAATGAAAGTAAGGTTTGTTAACTTAAAAATCCGCTGAGGATTTATGAATGCTTTATGAGATTATGCAGCTGGCAGATGGATAAGATCACTTATCAGTGATAAGCGCTCCTGGCAAGTGTTGGTACACTATTCATTGATAGGACAATTTGAGCTTTTTGATCCTTTCCAAAACAAAAGTGATGAGGGTGATTGCAGTTTATAACCAGCCTGAGAAAACCATGGCTCTTTGAAGGGATGTCTATATACACCGTGGCAAATCTGGTGGATTTTTCTTGTATCAGAAGACTTTAGAAAATAGGAGAAACCTTTCTTTAATTTGCATGAATTATTGCAGCAACCAGTGTTACGGTGAGATGCTTTTCAATCTGCTTTTCAAAGGGTGTGAGGCTTATATTTACTAAAATAATGTGTGAGAGACCATTCCTGAAAGGTTATGAGGTTGACCTTGCTTATACAAGGACTGGAAAAGTGACAAAAGAAGAAAAGCATTGCCATGTACAGATACTTAGCATAACCTTATAAATATTGTGGGATATGATACACAAAGTTATGTTTATACATCATAAAATGATTTTATGTTCTTTCTTGGAACAGCTGGCGGGCAGAAAGAGGCTCTATTATTCGATGCTAGAGTAAAGTAAGAACTAAGAGTGAAGTGGGACCCGTAATTTACCAGGGAAAACACAAGTAAGCTTATGTTTCTATAAGTAATTGATGGAATACTAAAAACTAGTTGGAGTGGAAAGAAATAGAAATAACAAGACATAAAGTGCTTTCAGTAGCAGCATGGCTGTGCTTTCTTACAGTTGGGAGACACCTCAATCTTTCAGTCCATTTAGAGGTGAAGAGCTACTTAAATGGTGAGGTGCCCTGGTTGGACAGGGCAGGTTACACTGCCTGTCACACTTGGGCCCGACTTGACCTTACCTCATCTTGTTGGACCAAACTGGCCTCTACCGATTGCGCTCTTAAGTTGTGTGTAAAGCAATACCCATCCCCGATGGCTCCCATTTTCTTTTTCCTCATGGTATGAGGAAGGTGAAAACTCTAGTTGCCTACAGCTAACTCGATGTCCCAGGAAAATGTCATCTTTCATTCGCAAGTCTCAGCGATCCACGCCTCCCACGCCAGATGCTTCCTCTGTTAATGGCCTGTGCAAGGGCTGCGGCCGAGACCCTCCACTTGTGAAATTATGTGGGCTACAAGGGGATGCATTTGGGGTTATTGACTCTTGTAAGGGTTACCGATTCCTGTGCCTGCTCCAGCAAGGCGGGAGGTGGAGAGGCAGTTTTGAGTCCCCCTCCTTCAGCCCACTCCCTGGCTCAGCCACATCGATTCCCTTGCCACCAGGCCGAGGCAGCACGTTCCAAGGCCATTTTAATAAGAAAGTTATAGTCATCACCGAGCTACTGTTACCCACA
>NW_010540767.1:0-346 GCF_000687285.1 Phaethon lepturus
CTGGCCCCCGCGGCCGTGCGAAGGCAGGCTCCGGGGTGTGCTTTTGGGGGCAGCCACATCCTAGCCGGGCAGAGGCCATCTGTCTCTTATGGGCGAGACGGCAGGAAAATGATTGCTGGAAACCCTTCCTAGGGGTTGATGGACACCTGCTCCGAGTTTGTTCCCCCCGAAGATGTCTGCCTAGGAAGTGTCCCCCACTCCTGGGCAGTTTTCTAGTGCAGGAAGAAGACAGGAAATTTTAGTCTTAACAAATTATTTAAAACTTAAAAAAAACCCCAAACTGTCAAAGAAGTAAAGTTTTCTTCTGTTATGGCTTTCTGAAGAGCACTTTCGAGGGTTTTTTGTG